>NC_069711.1:17616572-17826572 GCF_027358585.1 Pangasianodon hypophthalmus
CATGTTTCTCCATCATAGAGAGAGATCAGTGACAGCGACAGAGATAGAAAGAGATAGAAAAAAGAGATAAAGAGAAACCACTTATTCAAATGAAGGTATTTGTGTAGTAAAAATGAAAATAATTGTGTGAGCCAAAATGTTCCCTTTTGGCTACTTTAAGGTTAGAGTTAGGTGTAGGCACAGAATTATTAAGCTGCGTTAGTAATTATGATAATGGAAGGTCCTCAAAAGGATAGTGAAACAAATGTAACAGTGAAGGAGAACGCGAGATACATGATGACTTAACATGATGACATGTTAGAGAGAGAGAACAGACTGTAAACTCATTAAGGAAGAAGAGGAAGGACAGGTGATGCCACACACATGACAACTTTATGAAGGTCATGCAGGTCACCTAAAAGGTTGAACAGCAGTAAGACAAGGTAACTCAAGTGCTTTACTAGTTGATTAGAGGAATGTTTTCAAGATTATAACACAAGAGCAGTTGCTTTGACTTGTGACACAGTAGGCTTTTCACCAACAAATCCCGGATGTACACTACGGGATATTTATGTTCAGAAACATAGCGAATTAAAGCCATGTGTGGATATAGATGATCCAGTGATGTGGGAGGGTAAGCAAATAGACCTTGATCCAACAAATTTAAAAATATTTGAGTTCTAACAATTAAAATGAGTCTTGTCAGTGATTTAGTTAGATGACATACAGGAGCAGTAGATAATAAGCTTGGAAAAAAAAAGATGAATGCTGAAGCTTGTGGAATACAAGCAAACACAAATTAGGTTATAATGTTTTCTTCTGTCTAGCAGAGAAGATATAAAGGCACAAACAAGTCCACGCATTCCCTGTGCCAAGCCAGGTCCTCTAATGTAATAAATATTGTTAAATCAATCACATGGTTACCTTCATTACTTACATAAAGGTCATTCTCGTTTGCTAATAAATAAGCTGGGTAGCACTGCAGCAAGAAGCTGCTGTTGAATTATGTTAGCTACACATAAAAGGTTAGCTAATTAATAACGTTATGAAATAAAGCATCAAATTTGGCTAACTGTCTAGCCAAGTCATTGGAGTAGCTAAACATAAATAGCTAATACGTGACAGTTATACAGTGTTAAATAAGCTGAAAGGCTATTACTGTGCTAAGTAAACATGACCTACATAACTTAGATAGCTAGCTAGCTACTGTAGCTCAGCACTGTAGCTCGACTTTCCCTATCATGGCGGTCACTATACTGTCCGGACACAGTATATTTAAGATGCCTTTCATTTTCTAAATCTGTTAAAAGTCATGCAGTGTATATCAAGCTTAAAGCCTGCAATCCTTTAGCTTGAACTTTTGCCCAAAATGGCCATTGTGGTCAGTCTTCTCAGAGTTTGTTTGTGTTAAGGGCTGGATCTCAGCTCTGTATGAGTGAGTGAGTTTGCTGAAAGGGAAAAAACATGGGGTCTGAGGCTTTCTGAGCTCTTGTTGCAAACAATTCTGTCATCCCAGTATACACAGAGAGGAAATCGTGGCTCTATCCTGATTCAGATCACTCAGCGGAGGGCACATGCATTTTGTTAGTCACGAAGCGCTGAATGTGCCTAAGCCTAAGCCATGCACACGCACACAGTCTGTCCTTCTTTTTTTCTCTAATGATTTCCATATGTTCCTCTGATCGTTGTTGTGGTGAGGTGGTGTGTATATTGGAGCCGGGCTCTGACTGCGAGCAGCTTGGTGTGTGGCGGGTGGAGAGTCACTGACGTGCAGGAACACTCGGCCAGGAGAGATGACCTTCTAATAGTAAACAAAGCTGCTTATGTGTATATGTGAGGGAGATGGTGAGAGAATTTGAGTGAGATGTCTGTACTGAAGGGATCGGCATTGTTGTCCAAAGGTCATCACCTTTCGTTCACTTTTTTCTTTTCCATTGCTCCCAAACAGGAGAAGGAGGGAAAGGGGCTGTTCAGCATTTTGCTTGGATCTCCCTTGTGACTGCCCATGCAGTAAAAATAGTTGATGCGTTAAGATTAAATTGGCATGCCCAAAAGTTTGTGCACGCACAATGGCCCTTATTCATCGAAGATCTGTACAGACAAATCTGGTCATAAAATGAGGGTACGCAGATTTCACAGACAGTTTCCTTATTCAGCAATTTCATCTTTGGCATATCTGTACGATCAAACTCATGTCTGGTCAGAGTGTGTGCACATTTGAGCATAATGTTTTAACATCCTGAAAAATAGTTGAAGTTTTATAAATGAAGTTATAAGCAGGAACAATAAAAATAGCCAATAATGTAAATAACCACAATTATGCATGTGGGAAGCTATTCTGTAAGCCAGTACTTCCAGACGTGGATCTTCATCAGCTCTTTAGATTTTTAGCTGAGTAATAGGCACGTTTCAATTCAGTTCAATTTTATTTGTATAGTGTTTTTAACAATAGACATTGTCACAAAGCTGCTCTACAGAAATTTGTAGGCTTTAGGTGTACGTTTAGATCTCTAGTGGCAAGGAGAAACACAGCATCTACGTACCAGATGCACAACAAAGATCTGAACTGAATGGAGAGTCTTACTGGGGTTATTACATAATTTCATATCAATACTAAACTCACCAAATGAGATTTCAGGCTTTTTGCTTACATGAACTAAGATTTTGTTTATTTGTTCAGGATGGGAAATTGGCTCACAAATATTAATAAATAAAGATTGAACTAAATCTGACTTGAGCCTAATCTGATTTATTGGAATAAAAACCTGGGTATAAATAGCATTCACATAACTACTTGCAGACGAGGAAAATTGGAAAATGTTTCAGTTTTCTACCTGAATTTGACCTTAAACAGATTTATAAAAAAACAAAAACAAATCAAGGGCACACTTTCATAATTGACTGTACATCTATGAAAAAAACATTAAGCAAAAATGAAGTATTGCAAAAGACAATCTCTTAGACCAACCTTTCATGCATTGAACCTGTGTTTACGATTAATTTTATTTTGCTTCAAGTTTTTTAAGCCGTCCGAAAATACTATTTTTATTGGCAGAAACCTCTGACACAGGCACCTTTATCGCCCCTTCACTGAAATACTTCTCAATTTACTGCTCAATTTACATCTTTTTTATACTTCTTTTCTTAGGATCTGTTTTATGTAAATTACATGTATATGACGGTAAATTGGGGCACATCATATGCATATGACATATAAATAAGGAGTTAAACAAGGGAGCTTGTTTATGGGGTCCATATTCCATTCTGTTATTTGTTTCTCTGTAACCTGATGAATAATGAATAAAGATAATGTATATCTTACGCAAAAACATTATGGCAATGTACAGTGTGGAGACATATATCCAAAATAGCTAGGCTGGAGAAGAAGACTTTACCCTATTGAAGGTAGAGGACCACATCTTTACATCGTTTAGATACAAATTCTTATATGACATTCTACATTTTGAGCACACTGATAATAATATGCAATAGCTAATGCAGGGCTAGTTATTCTAAAAATGTGGTTAGCTAAGGTAGATAGTGGCCACATAACTTGAGTGATCAATATACTGTACTGTATATGTACATGATGAAAATTAGATGTACTTTTTCAAAGTTTAATATGTACAAGCTGCTTACTTTTAACACTAGCAACAAAACCACCTTGCTACAAGAAATCCTAGTTAGGCAAACTAGCTAGCTAATAACTTTTCTAGTGCTGCTACTACCTCGTTATGTTCATAGGTAGTAATCCATCCATCAGTCGTACAGTGTCACTTTTAAACATTCACAGTTTTACATAGGAGAAGTTTATCTTGAGTTAATTTTTGGCAGCAGCAGCTATTTACATTTACACTATACTTACTGTAAACCAACTACAAAAAATACACTGCTTTCTCCCGTGAGCGAGTCCAGGCTCCAGAGATCAGGCCAGGTGTGCAGCCTAATTATTGTAACCTGAACAATGCATTGCTCATTTACGTTCAAAACAAAAAACATTAGTCATCATCCAAGCGTCATGATCCCGAACTCCTTGCTCTTTTTGTTTGTGTATGCGTGATCTTTTATGTTAATTCAGCCTGGCTCTGATTGTGGGCTGTTATGCTCCAGTGAAGAAGCTAAAGACTGCTGTTTCTCTTGCCGCGTCTTGTTTCTTCAGGATGTCATTCCCCTTTTGAAGTCTTAAGCTTTCTGAGCCTGACAGTCCCCTCCAGGCTTGCAAGGGCTGCAGAGAAGAGACATAAATGCCCCATGATCCTTAGGGAAGGAGTTTGCAAAAGGTTTAAAATAAACAAGACTAATCTGCCAAATGTTGAGGAATAGGTTTAGTTATCTTTTATTTGTTTTATTATAAGCTCATACTCAGAAACATTAGCCAAATTGAAGACCTTTTCACTTGCTATTATTTTTGCAGTATAGTTATAGCTTATACACTTACTATATGGTAGCATGAAGATTGAGGCAAAACTGAGATGTTGCCATAAATAATCCCCAGTGATTCATGGCATCTTTAAAAGCTGAACTGGTGTTAGCCCATACATATCTGACTGGCTGGTTTTGTTTAATATTAATCATAACTAGCACTGCATTCCAGGCCATATAGTTCTGCCCTTAATTGGAGGTATGATACAAAAGGAGTTGTTCCATTCCATACTAACCAGTGATCCTCTGTGCTGAGCTTCAAGGCCACAGCTCAGAGACTTTTGAGCGCATATATGTCTCAGCTCTGCTGAGTGCGCTCGCACAATACTTTGTCTTGTTGTCATGCTGTTTCTCCGTGAGAGGAGCACAGTATCTTGTAAAACCCTGTTGTAAGTGATTAAGAGCGGGTCAGTGTAGCCATGTAAGGAGAGAGAGCGAGAAAGAGGTGATGTGACAGTGGAGGCTATAGAGGAGGACAAATGGGCCAGAGATTCTCGCTAATAAAGAGTGTGGAGTATGAGTGGGAGACACTATTGGATGCTTGCCTCCCTACACGTCTACACTCTCATCTTATTTATTAGTATCTATATCAATTAGTGACATGGGAGTTGCAGCAAGAAAAACAACACTTGTGTTTACGCTTGTTGAGCAAAGTCACTAAGCACTGTTATCTCATCCTTGCTTTCGATAACCCACATGGTCGATTTTCTTTCCCATTGGGCCCATTTGGAGTCGAAACAACTTCACAGAGTTTTCTGTCCAGCACATGTGCGTTCCAGTGATAATCAGTAAACAGATCCTGTGTATATCAAAGACAGATTGGGGCTATCATTGCACTTGAACTGTGAGTATGATTGTCATGTATCACATGGCCAGAGTATATGAATGTGTACTTAGTGGATGTAAGTCAAGGTGACTGGTCTAACTAGGACTAACTAGGGCTAACTAGAAGTAGCAAGGATTAACCAGACAAACTAAGCTCGAAGATGTTTCACTACATATCTGAGCGGCCCATCAGTTCTGGCGAGATTAACATGTGTATTAATATAGATTTTGTATACATTTTTTCTGCCTCATGTGAGCCAAACATTCAGTTAACCAGTTTTGATCCCTACTCTATGGTGAAAACGGGTACTTTAATTCATATGGCTGTTTTAATTCATAGACTACTCTGCAACAACACATGCACATGGCAATCTAGGCTAACTACAAACTGTTACATGCCATTAATTCAATAATCAAACCCAGAATCACTACAATCTCAGAGATATTTCTTGTGGAATCATTTATTTCACATCCTGACATGTTTAAAGCAATAATTCATAAATCTCAAGAATTCCAGGAGGGAATTCCATTATTTTCTCCATTTTGACTTACAAAAAAAAGGTAGATGTTTCATATTGTTCAAATTGAAGCATCGTCAAGTCCTCAGTCTGATTAGTAATCATCACATTGCTTCACTTCTCATTCTCATTGCATAAAGTAAAACTCCACTCAACTTATCATGTCACTTGGCCCTACCTACTTTACTTTGCTCACTGGATGAGTGAAGCCCTCATTAGACACCAGTGCCTATGTGTTTCTGATGTTCTCTATGTGTGTTCTTGTGTTCCAGGTCCACTGTCACGTAGCCCATGTGAGTTATTACCTGTGGGTGAAAGTCACCCTGTGCAGGCCCTGCTGAAGAGCTACACAGCTCTATCAGGCTGTGCGAGCCGTGGAACCACCAGCCTCCCTCAGGAAGTTCACATCATCAACCTGCGCAGCAGTAACACTGAAGAACTGAGAGAGGAACCTGAGGTGAGATTGTTATAAAGGAGAAGGCCTCCAGCTGCTCACACCCACTCAGTGGAAGTTTTGGAGACAAACGTTAGAGCCACATTAGAGTATTGAGCATAATAATATTCACACAGTCTAACAGAAGTTAAAGATTACACTCACATGATTGTTTTCTCACAGGATTGATTCAGTCTCCAGTTGACATTATCAATCAGTAATACACCCCTCGAGGTTGCACAGTACTAAACTAGAGCATAAAATTCCACTACAGCAATATTAAGCAATATCAGCTTCATAGATCCAGTCCAAAGAAGCAAACTTTGGACACTAAACATGTCTTGGTCGATTGACTACATTTGGACTAGGCTGAACTATTTGTAAATACATAATGAATAAATGTGTTTTAGCTCTTTAGGAATCAGAGATAGGTGTATGAAATTCATCATTTTGCTCTGAATATATCGTCCATTAGTTTGGTTCATCAGGAGCACGTACCATATGAACGTATTATAGATGAACTACATTTCAGCACCTGTACACTTCCAATTTGTTAAACCCTCTCAACCCTGTCTATCAATGGAAAGGGACCACCGTAGACCACTGACATGACACTAGGTGCAAAGCACAACACTTAGTGATACTACAACTGTAAATTGCACCTATACATAAGTGAAAGAGATAAAATGGCCATTTCACATTAATTCAGAAACTACCGTCATTTTCCTTTGAGTCTGTAGACCACTTCTCTCCTGTGTTTCTAAAATGAGAAATACATTTTGTGGATATGTTGTACATCATCCAACATAAATAGAGAAGTCTCTAAACTGTCCATTTTTTTTTTTTTTTAGAATATATCTTAATAAGATTAGTGTGTATTCGGACATTGAAGAACCAGTTTATTCAACTTTAACTGGCTCTGATGGAGTGGAATGAAAACATGTTCTGGGCACTGCAGTCTGGGTGGGTTGTTAATAAACCGTTGGATGGTTTGTGAGTGAAAGGGGAGGTTGGAGAAACAGAACAAGGCGGGTGTGTGATCTCACTGCGGCTATCAGATGAAATAATGTTGTAATCGCTGGACGGCTTTGTTGGCAGAGAGCTGTGCTGACTCGAGCCATTTCTGAAGGAATGGCATTATTTTTTGTTTCCATTGTTCTGCAAGGCCCACAATTGGAGCTTGTCCTCACACACACACATACACACACACACACACACACACACAGTGATCACTACTAGTTGTCTAAAGGTGCAAACTTCTGTTATGAGCAATGGGTTTAAAGAGGAAAAAGTATTGGGTGGAAAAAAGAAAGACTCATCATCAACTTTCCTGTGTGCACACATCCCAAGAATAACAGCAGCGGGCCTCGAGTGAGGGGGCTCTCATTTGGTGGTTTTGTACAGCCGAGAGTGGGGGAGAAGAGAGGAGGAAAAAGGACTGTATATCTTGGCGAAATGGCTGCGGTTGTTAGGCACTATCAGCCACGCGGATCGAGGAGAGCCCTTTAATGTGCCTGAGTGCTGTGGGCCCTATGGTATTGAAATACAATATTAAACCCTGCTTGCACGCACAATCACTGCACAGCGTGACCTCTCTTAATATGAGCAGTGAGATTTCTGCATTACGGACAGCGCACCGCTCGTACGCGCCAAAACAGACTACAGAGCAGAAAGTTGTGCTCTCATCACAACTAGGGTCCTAGTCATCACCTCTTGACTGCTGCCATATGTATTCATTCCTCTTGTAGGAGGTTTGTTTACCCAAACTTACTCTTGAGGCAGAAGGATTTATGATTGGTTAGGTGCGAAAAGCAGTGAAATGGAGATGTGGAATGCGAGTGTGTTTTTTTCCTGTAATTAAGAAACAGTCAGAAAACTAGACTCACCTACAATATTTTTCCAAACGTTAAACAACGTGTAATACAAATGTTTCATGTTTAGTCGCTATCATACTATATCATATTGGTTCATTCCTGAGCTCGAGTTACTGTCTATGCGGAGTTTCAGTTGTTCTCCCTGTGTCCACACGGGTTTCCTCCCAAATACATGCCAGTAGGTAGATTGGGTACACCAAATTGCCCCTAAGTGTGAATGAGTGTGTGAATGAGTGTATGGATGATGCCCAGCAATGGACTGGCATCCCATCCCACCTCATGCCCGTGATAGGCTCTGGATCCACTGTGACCAGGTTGCTGAAGATGGATGTAGAATACAAGATGTCTCAAACGTCTCCATACATTGGGGAAATTACCACTTTTTAGCAAAATGTCTTCCAAAATTTTTGATACTTAGCTTATATTTTTTAAGAATGCCTTTGACAAAAGAAGAACGTGTTGAAATAATTCTCTTTGCTGTCGCAATGTTGCAGTGAACTTTAACAGGAAACATGGCAAGCACTTCACACATGACACTGTTGGCAATCTTATTAACAAATACAAAAAGACTGGGAGTGTTGTGGACCAACCGAGAAGTGGACGTCCACGAACATCCACTGACGAAGGCACAACCGACATGGTGCTGGCATACACAGTCCCCTATGTATGGAGACTTTTGGGACACCCTGTAGAATAGAATAGAGAAATCTGATTAAAAAATATAGACTTTCAGTAGTTAGCTAGCTAAGAATGCTCTCTGCTTGCTACTAAATGCTGTGCAGACAAGCTCACTGTGCTAATCTTTTCTTTTTGGTCCTGAAAATTCTTCTTCTGTGAAGTACCTCAATCAAACAACAGTTTTAATGAACTTATATTTTAATGAAATATGTCATCCATGGTACTTACTTGAATTAAATTTTTTACAGTGTAATTCTCAGATTGCTGTTGTTTGATCTCTCTTGACCAGTCAAGGTATAGAAATGCTTATTAAACAATACAACGGGCTTAGTGAAGGTCAGGTCAGTACGGCTTTGTTGTGTAGTGACAGCACTATTTCATTAATCACGTCTCCCACAGTGCTACATTATTGAATGAGATGTCGGTCTCTCTTTGGATTAGCATGAGCTTTATGAATTAGCAATGCTCAACCAGTTTGCATGGTCTATGCCATGACTCATTGGTATGACTCTAGAAAAACCTTTAATGTGATTAGTCTTTGGTTTTGGTTGGCAATGGAAAGAATTTGCTTTCCTCTTCCTGTGATTCCACTGTGGAGTATTTGTGTTTGTAGCTTGGCAACGGGCCTACGGTTTTCCTCGCTGTGTATCACAAGGCCTGCAAATCACTGTGTAATTGAGGCAAACACTTGAACAAAAGCCAGCTCTCAGTTTACTTAGTGCATATCTAAAGAGGTATATCAGAGTTTTAAACAGCTATCTGTCTCTTTTCATTACTCTGATGTCTGATTGTGGAGCTTTCATTTAGTGAAGAAACTGTGATAACTGGAACTGAACATTAAAAAATGTTAAAATGACTGTAAGACACGAGAGCTGTTACATCAACAAAAATCCTCTACCTGATACCAAGCCAATTCAAAACAAGAAGTTCATTCAAAAAGTTCTTTCAAGAGGGCATCAGTGGTGTGTATCTCTTGTTCCAAGATATGACAGGTGAAAGATGTATTTCACATGTCATATCTTTCAAAATAATCCTAGAAGTTGTAATAAAAATAATAGGACTGACTGGCACAGAAGCCATACCTCCATAAATGAGACTGGTGAGCATAGACACCACTCCTCCTTCACTGGGATTGAAGGATGCAGAAGCTACACATCCTTCCATGGAACTGATGGGCATAGAGGCCATCCCACTATCACTGGAAATGACAGGCATAGTAACTATATAAACACATGAGAGCTGTCATCACCTCAAGTATAAAGGATGAACACAAATCCCCCACCTGATATCAGGCCAATTCAAGCCACGTGTTTTCCATGTAAGGCCCTATTGCCATTTATATCATTGTTTTTTAGGAAAGAACTCTCAGCACTCTGTGGACAGTAGGAATTATGGCGTGCTAGTTCTCTTCCCCATGTGAGTTTTGTCTACATACACTGACAGATAAGGCTGTTCCACTCTGCGTATGCCAAGCCTCAGGTATTTGTTAGACTGTGATATCTCTAAGTCAATTATTGTGTTTTCTGATTCGAAAGAGAGATTGGGAAACTAAACAACAAAAGCCTGGCGGTGACCCTTATATACATCCGGAGATATTTAATCAAAGCATAGCATGTGATCATGGACATTTGAATATGGAAGCTTTCTCAGCCTTATACACACAAATATATAAGTTACATATTCAAGCACACACAATCTGTGAAGCTGTGGGAGACCGGGGCAATTCAAGGGACTGTTGGAGTACCCAGGCAGGAAATTATAAGGGGTCCTTGTGATAGGATAACTTTCCTGTTAGCATTATATTCAGCATGCTAGATGTAGTGCTAGATCAAGCTTCCCTGTTTAGATTAACTCCCATTACATCACTTAGACTACACCAGAACACCACTGGTAAAGTGTAGGCTTTTATATTCTGTATATAGTTCAAAAGACCAAGATATCAGGACAATTTGAGCAAAATGACAGATTCAACCAAGAACACTGGCTAAACAGTTATTTTGAAGCTGGAATCACTTTCTCGCTCAACACTTAATTTAATATCACTTAGCACAATCATCAGCCTCAGGTAGGAGGTGTCACCTTCAGACTGATGGTGGAGTTCTACTGCTTTATGAAACCTTATGGTATTACCTGGCCAATCAACATCTTTTGGGGGAGTGTACGTGATTACGTATGCATGATGAATACGTACTGTCCGCTATAAGCTTCTTTTACTTGTGTGCAACATTCAAATTAGTAGTTCCAGTTAAAAACTAATGAAGCAAATTTTGGACAGCAAACATATCTTAGTTGATTGAGTACATTTGGGGCAAGGGTAAAGTTTCATCTATGGCCAAACTGTTCCTTCAAGGCCTTTTGTAGCTGGGTGTTTCCTTTCCAAATCAAGCTTTCCATTCCCGTATATGAACTCTGCTTCAGGACGCCTGGCAACTGGGGTTAAGGTTAAACACAATAGTCTCCCAAAGGAGGCCAGTAACCTCTCATGACTGAGCACTGCTGGGATGTTGTGAAATTCTCAGAAGGCACAAATTCCATTAATTCAGTTTGTCACATTAGTCTCAGTTCATGTTGTTGTAGTTTGACGTTTTCCGTAGCATTGTCTCGCTAAATGGACAGATTGCACGCCGCAAGCGATTTCCTTCCTCTGGGGGCTGATGACCCGGACCACACTTGCATGTCATGTGAAACTGTTTGTTCTTGACACGTTCAACTGTGATTGTGTGGCTGGGCTTTACACAACATTATTTGTGGTTTTACATGGTTTCCTCCTCCATCTCTGACTATTTGTTTTGGAACACGTTCAGGAGTTCTCCATTCCTCTTCTGTGCATTCACTCACTGCAGTGACATTACAGTTATTAATTTATTCTTTCATCCAGAACAACTTACACCCAAGACACTCTTCCCAAAGAGTATAGCTGAGTAGTTAGAGCTGGGATTGCATTAAGTATAGATTCATGTAGACCTACATAGAGAATTACTATATGAACGTTGTGTGTAAAAAATGGATATTCTTTAGTGAACTCTGGGACATTGTACTTGCGATGTGATGGTGAAACTCTGCTCCATCATGAATCATAGCCAAGTGATTCCAAGCCTTGTTTGCCTCTGTGCTCCCTAACTTCACAAAGGAAGCTGGCATATTTCTCCTTCACCAAAGCTAAAGCTACAGCTGATGGTTAGGGTGGAATCAGGGATGAAGCTGAAGGTCAGGGTGGAATGAGGGATGGAGCTGAAGGTGAGAGCAGAATCAGGGATGGAGGTGAAATTCAGGCCTTCCAGTCTATCATGGACATGTGGGAAAGTTAGCTAGAGGCCTTGGCATTAATGCCACCTACCTGAGAAGTAGACACAGATGTAGCCATCTGGATGGGCGCACACACACACACACACACACATATACACACACACACTTACTTGTTGGTTTTACTGTATTTGTGAGGTACTTCCATTTACTCTTTTTTGGCTCTTTTAGTTTTTTGTATGAAGGCTACACACACACACACACACACACACACACACTGTCCTGTCCTTCTGTGGTACTGTGTGTACCTTCTAAAACCAGAGTCGGGTTTCGTGAGTCCAGGCGCCACTGGCCTTTAGTAACAGATGCAGCAGATCCTTCAGGAGGTAAACAGTTCAGTGCCGTGCTGATTTAATGCTTCCAAAGCCAAGGCCGAAAGCCTAGAAGAGGCTATAGGGTTACCGGCCGTCTCCAGGGCCGATCCGCTCACTAATGTACTTGAACCCATGACCTAATCAGCCCTGTGCTATAGAGACACACAGCCGGCAGACCTTAACCTATACATTTTGATCTTTTACTCATTTTAAATGCTGATTCTGCTCTGAATATGTAGCATTGGTTACTCAGTTAGTAGATTATTTAGCGTGTTTTATTGAACTTGCGGGCTATTCAGCATCATTTATTGGTCTGTCAGGCTGTTTAGCATGTTGTTTTCAGCTAGCAGATTATTTACCAGTGGTAAGTTTTATTAAGTTAAAGTGTTATTTACCCTAGTTTATTCAGCTGTCAGTTTATTTAGCATGGCATATTGAGCTAATCGACAAGTTAGCATAGTATAATGAGCTAGCAGAATATTTGTAATGGTCTGTTGAGCCAGCGGGTTATCATCATGATTTGAACTAGCGGGTTATTAAGCTTTGTTTATTAACCTATAAGCTTATTATAGCAGGTTATTCATCACTGTATAATTAGCTAGTATGTTGCTTATATGGTTATTGAGATAGCATTGTTAATTTTACAGGATTAACTGTTTTAAAGTAATACATGAAGAATTTAAAACTCATAATACAGCTCACTCCTTCCCATCTCTCTCTTTCTCTCTCTTTCTCTCTTTGTCTTTCTCACACACACACACACACATACACACACACGTGCGCATTTACACCATTCATTTTGATTTTTACTGCATGCTTATCCACATTTGAATGGTTTCCTGTCTGTCTATATTACTCTGTCTCTCTCAGTTACTTGTGTCTACCACTAGCCGTTATTATAGTTGATGTGTTGACTTGCCTTTTGTAACCTCTGTGCTTAAAACATCCAGCAGCCGTTGCCCTCAGGTTCGGGAGGAATTTGCGGAGAGCACTCTGAGCACGGGCCACTGAACTTTGTATGAAGATCCGTTCCTCTTTGTTTAAAATGGCTTGCACCCTATTTGTTTTGGAATGAGCTCTGGATGGAGTCAGAACAGAGGTGACTGGGCGGTCTGATTACGGGAAGACCACTATCCATACACTCTTGATTCCACCTGAAACTGAGCTCTAGGGAGATGAAGAGACTGTATGAAGGAGTCGTGTAGTTATGCTGTGTAATAGCAGCATGTACTAGCAGCAGTAATTTACTACTGTTTATTTAGCATGGTGTACTGAGCAAGAAGATTATTTAGCACGGTGTATTGAGTTAGAGGGTTATTTATCATGTTGAATGGTGAAGTCTGTTTGTCTTCTGAACTCCTCACACAACTTTTCTTGACTGGAATGAAACATTGACTGCTTGGCACCCTGTACAAACACAATGAACTCACACACACATTTAGTCACAAACCGCTTTACTGTTAAGATTTCTAGTTCCGTAGGATTTGGACATCCCAGAAAAAATTAAATTGTGTAAATTTAATTTTTCAGTGTTGTCTATGTCTTTTTTTAGCACATTGAGGAACACATGCGCACACGCACACACACACACACACACACACACACATAAACACTGTCCACCTTCCAAGCAGCTAATTAATGTTATACCTACACCTAAATCTAACCGTAACCATAAACTCAGTAATCAAAAGAAAACATTTTGTCTCTTTTAGTTCCTTAAAGAAAAATCTTCAGTTTTGTTAAAAACATGCATGTAGACACACACACACACACACACACACACAAATAATGGACTGCTATCTGGTGTTTTTATGCTTTTACAGGATGTTGTTCTTTTATCCCTGATTGCTAGCATGTCTCTGACTTAATGGGCATGCTGAAGAACCTAGTGCTCAGTGGGTAAGCAGAAAGAGGACAGGAAACAGGAAGTAGAAAAGGAAGAGCAGGGAAACTCTGCCCGTACTGGTTAACATCATGGCATGATGAGGCTTGAGGAAGCTCACATGAAAATTTAAACTGTGGAAGGCAGGTTAGTTGCATTTTCAACATACTTTATATACAGAAGCAACACACCCACACACACAGCAGCTGCAAGGCGTTACAGTTTGCCCCCACATCCGCACTAAACTAACATCCTTGTGTGAAAAGTCTTCGCAAGTCCAGCCCCCTCCCACTCGCCGTCACACATGCACACTCTGCCACACATCACTTCCACACTTGCACACATTCGTTTTCATTTTTTTACTGCACCACTTAAATGAATGGCTTCCTGTCCCTATGTGCTCTCCCTCTTACTCACTCACTCACTCACTCTCTCTCTCTCTCTCTCTTTCTGTGGGCCATGCTTTCTCTTTAATAATGGAGAGGAAGGCCCAGCTGTGTGAGGCTGAACGAACAGGTCCCTGGCTCTTCTCCAGTCTTTTCGACTTCGCTGTGCAATTAAGTGAAACTGAACACCTGGCAGTGAGCGTGTGTATGTACTGCTCCTACACTTTATACCTAACAGCCTAATCACTCACGCTGACAGACAGCAGCCTTCTGTAATGCTCAGAATCTGAGTCTGAATCTGTACGTCGTCAGGATGACTGCACTTGTGTTATAATCTTGCGGACGTTTCTCCACCAATCATTCTGAACTGATAAATTTCCTTTGATGAAAAACCCACCGATTGTTATGTACATGTCCCTCAAAGACCATTGCTCCTCCTTTTCAACTGACATGCTAAAACTGTACCAGCAGCACTTTTAAGAACTGACCTGTGTTTCAACCAGTTTGTGTATTTAGATATATCAGATCGTCCTATTGGTATAAAATTATTAACCATAGTGGGTTTTACAAATTTTGGATTTTGAAACCATTTTTACTATCCAAAGTCAAATTCTTCATCATCTGTACACGGCAAAAGACATCATTATGGTCCATGATTACACACAAATGTGTAGAACCTCTAATTAGGTTTTATCATTAGTATTAGCGATGTAACTACCTCCATTACTTCATCATTGCAAGGATTACGCTGCCATTTTTCTTCGGTAATCATCAAAAAACACCCTGCACTGTTCCCGTCTTCTTAATGATGGTCATGTAAATAAACAGGAAGGACAGAGGCCAAAGGTTATACAAGTTTGCCCCCAGTGTTCCCGGGACAGGCTCTGGAGCCACTGTGACCCTGACCAGGATAACGAAGTATGAATCAATGAATCAATGAATCTGTTCCCTAGTTTTTTCTTATTGCTATCTGTTATTGCAACAGCGACCAACCTGGGAAGGCAAAGGTTAACACGTTTCCTCTGACACACATGAAGCTGCTACATCTTTTCAAATTGCAGCTCATGTAACGTGACAGGAATCCGAACATGCTTGGAGGAGAGCATTAACTGTCTTAACATCTGCAATTGGCTAGTGACAGGAAAATGGAAAACTGTCCTTCAAACCAGGAGATCAGCGCCAGTCTTTGTCACATTGTCTCCTGGCCACGGATGGTTTTGGCATTGTCAGGATTCAAACTTGACAACATGGCAAACACTTGGAGAGTTATGTCACTTGGGAGAACTGGAGAGTCTAGTCACATCGAGTACTAAACACTGACAAAGAACTGAAAACCTAGAAATACCCAATACAAATATTTATAAGTATTTATGAACGTAAATAATAAAAAAATAATGAAATAATATAAATATTTATGAATGTAATATATTACATGTATTATATCTAATATATTATATACTATTTATATTTTGGAATATAATGATAACATATTAAAATATATAATATTTCGACATGGGACATTACATTTAAAGAGTTCATGTTAGCAGAGGGTTTTTTTCAGTTCACTTAATTCAATTTTATTTATATAGCGCTTTTAACCATAGACAAAACAGCGTTACAGAAATCCGGATGTAGATGTAGATCCCTTTTTTGCTTGCTTTTGGTCACAGGCTCTTGAATGAAGCCTGATGTGCAGAGAGGCGTGATGACGTTGGACAGTGTTTTGGAATGTGACGTTGGCAGGAGGGAGACTCTTGAGGAATGCTCTCTATTAAAGAGAAGGAGTCTCTTAGCCACCTTATCTAAGGAGCGTGGAGAGCATGTTTCAAACACCCTCTTCCCTTTGATCACTTCCATCTGTTCCCTCCATCATGGTACCTTCTGGAAGCTTTGGCGGCAAAATTGCAGTCTGATCTCTCTGAGTTTTGGCTTTTTTAGTTACTAGTTAAATCTATTTCGAGTTTTTATAATGGCCATGATGTTGTCAGACTTGGACTGTTACTTGGCCCACATTTGTGTGTGTGTGTGTGTGTGTGTGTGTGTAAAGTTTAGTTAAATGGAATGGAGAGGTAATCTTGAAAGAACAAAGCGTCTATTCTCTGGCAGTAGACGATGATAAGGTGGGTGAGTATCGGAGCAGAAGAGGATAAGAAACAAACCGGTGGGTTAGCACGAGATCACAGCGGTGCTCACGTTAATTAACATACCAGATGGAGACAGAAGGACATAAGTGGTGGATGGAGAGACACGATAGACTGAAAAAGGAGCCGTAACAGAGTAGGAGAGAGAGAAAAGAAAGGATTGTAGGAGCAGACAGAGAGATGAAAGGTGTTGCACTCGTGTGTCGTTTTCACCTCATTCAAACGATGACATCACTTTCAGCTGCTTGCCTTCTCTAAGTGATGTGTGTGTATGTGTATGTGTGTGTTGGGTGGTATTTTTATGCATAGCTAGTTAATATAAGATAAGCCAAGATAAGATAAGATGTAACTTTATTGATCTCCCATAGGGGAAATTCAGTTGACACAGCAGCACAAGTAGGAGGAGTAACATCAAAGAAAAGAAAAGAATTTACATAAATAACTAAACAATAGAAATAATTGAAACAATAGAAATAGTAGAAACAATAAAATAGATCTGTTTCTATGTACATATGCTAGAATTCTGTTTGTATATGTACATGTGGAATATCCTTGGCATTTATATACATGTGCAATATCTGTGGAATGACAATTAACTGTTGAGTGTGTGTTTGTGAGAATCAGTCAGTGAAGTAGGAGGTACTGGGTATTGTAGCATTGAAGAGTCTGATGGCTTATGGCACGAAAGAGCCCTACCCCCCCCCCCTTCCCCCGACGTTTTGCGGCATATCAGTCCAGTTTGTTGTTGAGTTGCACCCCTAGGAACTTGTATGTGTGCACTATCTCCACTCCCCACTTATGGCAACAGGTGTGGGGGGGTCTCTTGCTGCGCCGGAAGTCCACCACCAGCTCCTTGGTTTTCCCTATGTTGAAGTGAAGGTGGTTGTGGTCACTCCATCTTATGAAGCTTTCGATAAGGTCTCTGTACTCCTCCTTATCATCTGTGATAGAGCCAACCATGGAGGAGTCATCCAAGAACTTCCAAAGGTGGCATGTTCCCGAATTGAAGCAGAAGTCAGAGGTGTAGAGGGTGAACAAGAATGGTGACAGTACAGTTCCCTATGGTGTACCAGTGTTGCTAGTCACCACATCTGACAAGCAGCCTTGCAGCCTGACATACCTGTGGCCTATTGGTGAGGTAGTCTGTAATCCAGGTCACGACGTCCTGGTCCACCCGCATCACAGAGCTTCTCAGCCAGCCAGAGTGGCTGGACCATGTTAAAAGCGCTTGAGCAGTCAAACAACATGAACCTCACAGTGCTTTGTGGCCTCTCCAGGTGTGTGTAAGCTCTGTGAACCAAGTAGATGATGGCATCCTCCACACTGATGTCATACTTGTACGCAAACTGCAGCAGATCCAGGCAGTCACGTATCAGGGGCCTTGCAGAACCAGCCTCTCAAGAGGCTTCATTACATGTGACGTTTAAGGCCACAGGTCTGAAGTTGTTGAGAGCGCTGGGACATCCTTTCTTGGGCACTGGTGATGCTGTCTTCTTGGGTGTGGGAGGTATAGTGATGATGTCGTTCTCTGTCCTTGCTTAGTCTGCTGGTGAGAAGAGGCAGGCTGTGGCTGTCGTGCCGCAATCTTGTAGTGCAGCAGGGAGGCCTGTGGAGGAGAGGGTGGCCAAGGTGTGAAAGGGGACAGCCATCTTGGAGGTGTGAATGGGGACATTTGAGGAGAGGAAGGGAGGTTCGGCCTGCGTTGGTGGGTCAAACCTGTTGAAAAACCTCCTCACTCTACTGACATTCTCTCTCGGATTGCAGTTGACTGCAGTTAACTTTTCTAAAAGTTCAGGCTTTTCATGTGGCGTTTTTGGAGATTCCAGAATTATTGGCACCGTTGGTTAAGATGAGTGAAAAAGGTTACGAAAAATGTCTTTGTGGATAATTGGCTTAATTATCCACACTCATTTTTTGCATTTAAATGAAGTATTTGATGAATTTTATAAAATTAAATAAAACTAAATAAAAACTTATATTATTGCAGTCAATTCACTATTTTAGCAAAGAGCCTGCTTGTCAGCTTTAACACTTGGGTGATGTTCTAGTGAGAACACTGACTACACTCACTGACTTTTAGCGTTGTGGTTCCATTTCTGTGTCTATTCACCTTTTACCACTGTCCTTTCCATGCACTGTGGATTACTGGAAGTTATCAGGTCTTTCCTGCTGGTGTCATTTCCCCTTCTGGAGTTGCAAAAACAAGAGCTCAGTATCTATTTTTTAACAAACAAGTGAAATTCCTTCTAGCGACAGCATAGCAAAGAGAGGAGTGGCTTGTACTCTTATCCACAGCTGAAAATAAACAATGCCTGGTAGAGCAGTAATCTTCCTCGCAGGCTGTCTTTGTCTAATCAATTTAGCGAAAGGCAAACATCAAACAGCAGCTCTTGGCTGTGGCTGAGCGGATGATTGAGTTATCGGGTGGAATTCTCTGATAGAGAGGCGAGAGAGAGCGAGCTAGAAGAAAAGCAAACAATTGAGTGTGACAAGGCTGAGTTATGGGCGGCAATGGTGCCACCTCAGGCTCAAATGAGTTTGAGCTACTGTAGCTAAGCAATGTCTGCTTCATTCAAACACACACACTCACACACACACACACACACACACACACACATTTTATTATATCACATGTTATTATATCAGCATTAACATCCATTAAACTATACTACAGTGAAATACTGCTATGATTATAACAATCTTGCAGTTTTTTCTTTAAACTAAAATTAACACTTTTTTATTATTATTATTTTTCTTATTCTTCTTAATATTATTACTTTATTATTATTAGGACTTTTTTATATATTGGGATGTATTTGGTCTCTACAAAGATGCAAACAGAATCCTTAACCCAAACTCAACAAACCTAATACCAGACCCTAATCTTAACCTTAAGCCCCAAGTCCCCAAACCTGAAATTCTAATATAAGCTTAATGCTGAGATTCATGTGAAACATAATTAAGAATTTTAATGAAATGTATAGACACAAGAGAGACAGAGACGGGCACAAAGACAGAGAGAGAAAGAGGGAGAGACACATGTTTATGAAGGAAAATCTGTTTTAATGAGGTCTGGTTCAGGTTCATGCACACACAGATAACATGTCAGGAGACTCAAAACACGGAATATAGACACACACACACACACACACACACACACACACACACACACATACAAGCACACAAATGTTTTGGTTATGGGTCTACCTCTGGGCTCCGGGAGGGCAATACACTGAGCTGATGAAGTAGATATGGCAGGTTGTGTATGTGTGTGTATGTGTGTGTATGTGTGTGTGTTTGCTGGAGGCAGACTGATTGCTATCACAGCGTCATAAGGCTTCATAGCTGCAGATCACTGAATAGCAGTGATAGGATCATTCAATAGGTTTTTTCTCTCTCTCCCCTTTTCTCTGTCTTCACCGCCGTAAAGAGACCTTCTTTATTCTAGCGCAGTCATCCAGAAAGAACCAAGATGCTGTCTTTCACTCACACACAAAATGGGTCAGAACAGAGAAACCATCTCCCAGTGAAACACGCACAAACACAAAGCCTGGATATTAACCTGTGAAACTGGTTTTCATTATCATGCCTTTTTGTAACAGTAACAGCTGAGTCACTGGCTGCAAACTTTCAGAAGTGAAGAATTTTATATATGCAGGCAAAAATCATCGTAGACCCTTCACACCCCAGTCATTACCTCTCCTAAGTTTCAATTACTTCCCTCATTCAAACAAGACAGCGCAGATCTTTACAAAAGCTTTCACACAGTGCTGGATCCCTGGTTGATCATCAATAAATTTTAATTACTATATCCCTAACCTGCAACATTTACACTTGTGTTAATCTGCAATATTATTACACTTCTGCAGCATTATCACTTTTATACAATAGCAATATATGACCGTTTATAATGCCTATAATTTAAGTGATAACAGTACCTAACTCGTGGATGTTACACAGCAATAATCTATCAATCTGTACTCTTTGCTGTAAAATAATAGGAATAAAACACCTCAGGACATGGTGTTAGTTGGAAATTAATTAATTTCAGGGTGGTACTGGTCCTCTTTTGAGTCGGGCTGCGTCACACCACCCTGTCATTCATTCTTTCCCTGTAGGAGTATACAAGTGTTTTATTCCTTACTTGTTCTTTAGTACAGTATGATGTAGAGCTGTACACAACATTACAAAGACATTCTGTCAGGCAATTCCTGTTGGACCATTTCCTCTCCACAAGGACAAAAACTAGAGACATTTGGCCTAATCTCCTCTCCAATACTTTCCCAAACATCCATTTCCCTGTGGTTCTCTGAACACTGCCAAACATGCTGCTTCCCCGGGTTTTCGCTTCAGCAGGAACCAATTCTGCCCTTTTTGTTCATTGTTTCTTATTTGTCTTGGGTTTAATTTGTCCTCCATTATGTTGCTCCGCTGCCAGTCGGCTGGATGTTTCGCTCGACTAGTGTTAGCAGGAGGCAAATTGGACATTATGAGTTTTTCCTGGAATCTGCAAGTGTCGTGGGTCAAATAATGGAACTTTGTCAACAGAGGAAATACCCTTGTATAGCAGGACGTGAAAGCTGGCTGTCAGAGCTTAGAGAGAGAGATTTTTACAGGCTGGTAATTTATGACTGACCTTTCACAGGAGAGTGCATGAATCATAAGGGTGAAGTTTCTCTTCTGGCCACATTCAAAAGAAGCGCTGATATTTAAGGTGTAGTGCTTCTCGTTTTTTTTTTCTTTTCTTGTCAGTATCTTGTCTGTCTCTCTGTCTGTGTTGTTAAACCTGAGTTAACACCAGAAATCAGCAAAGCACAGGTGAGCAATCATTTCCTCTGGAAGTGGACGACTGAGTGCTCTGACTGCTGGCAGTAAAACAAATTAAATTGGGTTTGTCACCATTTTACTTGAATTTGTTTGAAGCAGTGAAGCCTAATGTCCCTCTTCACAATATTTGTTTTTTTTTATGTTTGGTTCCTATGAACCTTAGACTTGATGGAGCTCGGCTTAGTTTACAGAAAAATTAAACACAGTTCAGCAGTTTGGTTAAGTTTCCAGTGCAGAGAAAAACATGATGGTAGCAACTTTAATGTTGCTAAATAAAAGCAAGCAAAGTATAGTAATATATATATATATATATATATATATATATATATATATATATATATATATAACAAGCATATACATTGGAAAAAAAGGGAATATGTTGTCTGTCAGATCTAAGAGATTCAGATTTATTCAGTGCTTTGAAAATACACGATCAAATCATGTTGGATGAATGAAAATAAATTGTGTTAATGTAACACAATACATTCATAGGGAGTTGTGAGCTGTTTTTTAAGTATAGCTACAGTTTATTTTGAAGTATAAATGCACACTGTATTGTCAGGGTTTAATATTAACCAGATGGACGAGAATTATGCAATAGTGTAAAGCGAATAATAATAATATATTAAAGAAATGTGCTTAAGTTATACTGTATAACTGAATAAATTATATAGTAGGGTGAATACTTCTTATTGGAACTGTGGAAACTGGACAGCTCCTTGCAGAGACATCAGTGACTTGTCACCAGCAAATGGGAACGCAGTGTTACACTTGTAGAGTCTGAGTCCTTTTACTTTGCGTGTTATATTGATTTGTCTCGTCTCGGTAAATTAAGGGATTTGTGACTGTTACTGTAACAGACGGCCTGCAGCTGTTTGGCTGTTGTTTCGGTGCAACTTGATCAGTCCAGACAAGTGAGACAAACTCCCACGTCTCACCTTTCAGACAGAGTTTAATGCTGCAGCCAAAAAAAAAAAAAAAAAAAAAGCAGATACTCTCACCTCCCCATGCCCGTCCGTCTATCTTCCATCCGTCTGTCTCTCTCCTGCTTGTGTCTACTACTAAACACCCTCTTTTCATCCCTCCCACAGATCTGCTGGTGAGAAACCTTTAATACTAGTAGTGGGGCACAAGTATTGTACACTGGTCAAATGGTAGAACAATTCAGGGGGGTGGAGGGTTCAAGCGACAGGACGGTTTGCAATATAGCCAGATTTAAATACTTGCAACTTTAGTTAAGGAAAAAAGCCTAATAAGCTTAGCTAGCAAAGTTGTCATTAAGTTGCTCTGGAAGCATCCTAAAGGCCAATTAGCAAAGATGAGAGCCAAAAAATCTTACCATGGTACACTGGGAAAAAAAAGTTCTTTGAATTTATTATTGCAGATGTGTATATGTGTTGCACATGAATTGAGTTGCATTAACGCAATTTGTTTTCATACAGCGAACATGATTTGATCATGTATTTTCAAAGCCCTAAAATGAAATCAAACACTGCACACTCACCTGAGCTCAGGATCAAACCCAGTACCCACTACACTGTTGTGCCATATACATGGATTATGTTAATACTACATGAATTATAACACTCACTTTAAATAATTCAAACTAGTAGATTAGATACTAAATACTAAATTTGGTATAAGCATTGAAATCACATTTTGATGAGAAACTTTTTTTTTTGACAGACCACATATTCCCTTTTTTCAGAGTAGGTATGTATGCTTACTGTGACAGTCTTCAGCATTACACATTACTGCACAATATTGTTTTTTTTTCTGTTAGTATGTGAATCCAGTGTTGGGTCTAGTCAAGACTTCAAATCTGTATTCTGTACTCTGCAGCCTTTATGTGCATGTGCGTGTGCATTTGTGTGTGTGTGTGTGTGTGCATGTGTGTGTGCATGTGTGTGTGCGTGCGTGTGTGCGTTTGTGTGTGTGTGCGTGTATGTGTGTGTGTGTGTGTGTGTGTGTGTGTGTGTGAGAGAGAGAGAGAGAGAGAGAGAGAGGGAGAGTGAACGGGAAAGACAGGGAGAAAGTTAATCCCTTAACCTCCCAAGAGCCCTCGCCTGGTCCAGGTTTACATTCCTCACTGTCGTAACTACATACCTTTCATATTAGCTTTACTGTAATTTCAAAATAATTCAATATGCTTTGAGATGAATAATTGAATAATAAACCTGGCGTTTGAGGGGTTAAAGAGGAAGTGGGTTAAAGGGAGGGGAGAAAGTAAATGTGAGCATGTTGCCGGTTTCATCGAATGCCGTTTACCCTCAGTAATCCGTAGAGGAGGATGAGATCAGCCATAACATGACCATGACACGGGGATCAGGACCCCATCATTAAGCTCTCCTTAGAGAGTGTATTGTGCTGAGGAGTGAGTTAATTGTCTCACTGTGAGCTGTTGAGCTCATCTGTGGCTCTAGTTATCAGTAAAGTGTTAAGTAGATGTGTGTGTGTGTGTGTGTGTGTGTGTGTTTGGTAATTTGCTTCTCACCTTCCAGCTGGCTCGGACCATCAGGACTGAGTGTGTGCGTACACTGCTTCTGACTCATACTTTTACTGAGTAATTATGCAGTTTTTACAATTGGAAGTTCCTGCTTAGCCCCCCCCCCCTTCTGTCTCTAACTCTCTCTGTGTGTCTAACTCTCTCTCTCTGTCTCTATCTGTCTCTCTCTCTAATACAAGGACCTCAGTATACATTGTATATCTGTATGTCTGTCTCTCTGTGTGTCAGTCTGTCTGCTTGTCTGTCTTCCTGTCTTTCTGTATGTTTATCATCTGTTTGTCTGCTTGTATATCTGTCAGCCTGTCTGCCTATCTGTCTGTCAGTTTGTCTGTCTTTTTTTCATCTATCTATCTATCTGGCTGTCTACTGTACTGTTTATTATATTATGAAATCTTAAAATTTTTAAGGGTTTTTGGTTTGTTCCTCTGGGTTCTACAACCTAGTGTTTTCCTTCCTAGCAGAGAGCATTTAACATGCCAACAAACCCTTCACTGTTAAAAGAACCCCTTTTTTTCCCTAAGAGTATAATTTGTATATAATTGAGTAGAAGTGTGTTGGATGTATGCAGGTGATGGCTCACCCTCTACTTTTTCTCATTCTCTTTCTTTCCACTCACTCCTCATTCTTTAGCCACTTGTGTGTCCATTTCTCCACGTTCTCTATGAGCTGAGGCCAGATTTGTGAGTCACAGTTGTTTTTTGTACATTTTGCTGCTTTTTATTCCCGGAGCACATCCTTTTTATAGGAGGTTTTCCGACTTCAGACACTTATCACACATTTTCCACTTACGACAAGGTGAGATGAGAGAAAACGTCATCAAGTGAAAAAAGAAAGGAGCAAAGTGCTTATGGAGGCCTGCCTGTGCGTGTGTGTGTGTGTGTGTGTTTTGCATCTGCCAAGCTCTCCTTGTGATAAGCACTCAGTAATTTGTTCCATTTGTTCCTCTTCGAAGGCCTCCCTCTCTGTGTCATGATTATTGCAGTATTTACATTAGCTTATTGCTTAACCCAGTCACTTTCTCCAACTCTGCGCGTGCGCACACACACACACACACACACACACACACACACACACACACACACACACACACAAAGATTATGTAGTAAGTAGACCAGCAGAGTCTTCAGTTCTGTTTCCAGTTTGTGGCAATGCAAATATACAAATATAGCCTTAATTAATGTTTGGTTACAGCTAGTGAACTAAACCTTACATTTACACATTTTAAGATTCACCTCATTTGGCTGATGCTTTTATCCAATGCAGTGCACAATTGAGACAGGATACAGCTGAGCTGTTAAGTGTTAAGGTGTTGAAGAGGTAAGGAGTCAGTATGTCTTTATCAGACTAAATCAACACATGTACTGAGAATATTCCATAAATACCTATATGTTTATAAAAGCATTTGCTCAACTAGCGTGTGTCTAATGTGACTAGCGTGTGTATGACTTTCGAGTACTCTCACTACCTCAAACCCTCATGTTGCAGTTCTGACTCTCTCTGCTCTTCCTACAACTGTTTTATATTTGTTTTTTGTTAGCTGATGCAGTGTTAGTTTAGCAGCATTTATCTCGCTGTTGTGCTTGGATTGCGTTCTGCCTCTTTTGTGAGTCACTTTGGCCAAACAAATACATGTGAATAAAGGGAAATGAGATCATTGATATGATTGAGTGCTAGAGAAGAGTTAGTGGATTCTCTGTGGAGATACAGATCTACAGGATGAAACGTGCAAGACAGCACACAGATTTCTTTGTACATGAACTGTAACATTACAAAACTAAAAACAAAATGTGTCTTGATTGCAGTTTGTCTTGAAAATACATCTGGCAGATGTATTTTCATATGCTATCTGTATGGGTGTTTTTGATTGTAATATGTGGCTCATATTTTTGAGGGTTAGTCAAATTAATTAATTTTTCCAGAGTGAGAAGGCGTTTGCTAGTTTCCTTGGGTGTGTGTGTGCGTTTATGAAGCTGACTGTCTTCATGGGTCTAGCCAGAGAGGAGTTACAGTGGAGCTTAAGATCAGACATGATATTTTAAGGGTTTGAACATTATTTAGGCTCGGGAGGTCAGATTCTTGGCGTTTGGTCAGTTCACGTTTAAAACTCCATGTTAAATTAAAGATTAAGTTCCCACACATAGACACAGTTTGACAACAGTAGTGGGAGAAATATTGAAATAATGTTAACGACTGAATATTTTTGTACCTAGTTGAGCTGTTTGTTTCTCTGGGGCTGAGATTTCTGATATCAACACACAAGCTGCTACTAATCTTAGGACTGTTATTGTTGCTTATTAGAAACACAGAGTGGGTGGTTTGTGGTGGGGTGTTTGAGTGATGATGAGAAGAAGTAAATCACAGTGCGCTGGGTTTCAGCTCTTCAGATCAGCAGCCTGAATTTGGTTCCTGGATCCCTTGCTTAGTTTGAGACCACTCTGATCTAATCGGTCCATGCGGCAAGCTCAGCAGAAAATCCACAGTGTGTGGTGGGAGGGGTTTCTTTCTCAGTTTCTAACAAAAGAGCCAGTGTGTGAAAGTTCAAACGCCAGCGCAGCCCACACTTTATTTCGGTCTTCCAAACAACATTGCTCTCTGGCAGTCACTGTGACATTATCAGGAAAGAGTTTGCATAAACAGCAACAAAAATCTGTGATAAAGAGCAACAAGCAATAAGAGGTCTGTGGTAATTACATGGGAACGGCCAACACAGCAAGCCTGCTTGTCAAAACATGTGTAGTCAAACAGAAGAGAGAGGAAAGCCTCATTTATGTTAATTTGGTTGTTTTTTGTTGGAGGGGGGGGGGGGGAGCGGGGTGTATGGGGGTGTTTATGTTATTTATGTTATTACCAAGGACGGATGTGATTTTGCTCCAGTACGGAAACAGAGCTCCCTTATAGTAAACCTGGAAATAGAAATGGCTGTATTATTGTTAGAGTGTCACATGATGCTGGGTGATTTGTCAATCCAGTAATTACACAGATATGTTTCTAAATAAAATACCTTACAAATTGTATTCCAGAATATCCTTGGGTAAAAATAATCCAGCTCAAACAGTGCTTTAGATGCAAGACCCCATGCGTTCTTCCTGTGTTTTGTGAAGCCCCTCTTTGTCTTGGCACATTTCTCTGTTATGCATCTGCTCTTCATGTGTCTGCTCTTTCCTATTCTCCAGCTCTTTGATTTAACTCTTCATCTCCTCTGTCTCTAGGTGGCATTACACCTGCGGCCCATCCAGTCTCTGTCAGTGCACCAAAAGCCGCTGATCTTTGTGCTGAACTCGCCAAAGCCGTTCCAGTGGAGGATTCATGCAGATAACTTGGCTCCTGGAATTAAAAGGATCTTCCACGTGAGTTGAAATTGACCTTCCATCTTTTCTCAGGCCGTCATCACTTGGGCTTGTTTGCTATATCCATCTTTTCCTCTGCATGATGAATATTCACCAACAGCTCATTCCCGGACAACATGGAATGAGTCAAACACTTGGCCCTTTAACGCAAGTCAGTCTTCCCCCCAAAAACACATTCCCTAACACCTGCCAGCCATCTTTCCACTCGCTCAAAGCTGCATTCAGGTGCATGTCTCTAGAGGAAAAACACACAGACAGATACACAGATACACATGCATGTACACATGACGCCGTGCCAAGGTAACCATCCGTCTCAGACAGACGTCTGTTGTTTGCCTGATTGCGTCTGGCTGCTGCTCACAGGTTGGTATTGATTTGCTGCAGTCTGCAGACACTAACTGCACTTGGTGACGGATGGTTAATGGTCAGACAGTGTTGTGGAAGTTAGCTTGGTGCTGAAGTTTAGCTGTTAGCCACGGTTACACTCCATTTCTCTCCGTCGCTCTGTTTTTTTTTTGCCAGTTCACCTCACAGCTGGAAAGAATCACAGTGGTGCTACTTCTAAAGAAGTTTAAGGAGAAAGAAACACCCCTAATTGCACTGCATTGTGTTTTTGCTACTTTGGCATGGCACCGAGATTTCCATTACAGCCAGTCTAAACACTTTCACAACCCGTCTTTAAAGATCACATCTCACCTGCGTCGTCATCTAAAGAAACCTCTTTTGCCTGAGAGATCAGCTGACCTGGGTTTTATCAGCAACTCAGTAATTATATTCAAATGATCCTATTAACCCAATGAGGACTTCTTTACTCCTCTGTCCAAAATGATATCATGGTATGATCCAGGCCAGTTTCTTTCCTCTGGCTTGATTGAGGGGGCACTAAAAGGCTTTTAGGTGATTTTGAGACAAATATCTTTTGAATAACTCACCATACATAGTCAGTAAAGCGGCTTTCATTATATAGAAGGTCTGAAATGAAAATAGACTGACCAGGACCCTCAGGCCTTAGCTTTCCTATTACCCAAGAGACTCAGTTCTATGAATCTGGCTTTATGTCCTCTTTATTTCTGATGGATGTTGGCAAAAGCTTTCATGTAGCTGGCAGGTTGTGTGCAATAATCATTTTCTGATGCACCTTAGCGTTACACCATAGCATTGCACAAGAATGTAGCATTGGGAGTTTGTATTATTTCCATATGTGGCAATGTGCTCTGCTAAGCCGCCTCTTTTATGGATGAAGTTCAACTTGGAAAACTGAAACCGATACACAACACACACATACAAACTTGGCATATGCAATAATACCTTGCAAACATCTTCGCTAATGACCACTGAGAGGAGGTGAGAAGAGGTCAAACATAAGTATAATATAAATATATTCCTATATGCCAGCATCTTTCCACCACTAGTCTTTTTTCTTGCACTCTAAGGGGCATTGCGAAATCTTAATGGATGACGCAGATTTCGACCATCTGGATATAGGAGTTGGACCTATAGAGAGGATTGACAGCAACACTGACCTGCTGACTGCGTATATTCCTGTAAAATGAAATTGGGGAGTGTGTTTTTGCTGCATGGTTCCGCAGGGATACTCTTAAGATTTGCACGTCTCAACAGTGAATATTCAGTGAATAATCTCATATAATCTCATAATAATCTCAGTATCTCATAATGGATACTGTACTAAGACCTGCTGCTGTAATCATAAAGGCTGTCCTGTCGTCATCCCAGGACTCTTATTCACAGGATGCTCATACTGAACATCCTTTCAAAACCCTTAGCACTGTTTCACTTTATAGTATACAGTTGTAGAATAGTAATGATTTATAATTACACTACACGGTGTCACCAGGAAGAGAATAGGTTCCCTTTTGAGTCTGTTTTTTTTTTCAGGGTTTCTTCCTCATGTCATCTTAGGGAGTTATTCCTTACCACTGCCACCTCTGGCTTGCTCATTAGCAATCTATATCTACATCTGTATTTCTATAAAACTGGTTTGTGGCAATGTCTATTATTAAAAGCACTGTACTAATAAAAATTAATATGTAGCTTTAAATGTAATGTATTTCTAATGAGAACAAGCTGTAATTTGCCCCATCATGGCAGATACAAATCAGCTATAACTGCAGCTATGAAAGGCGTATTTCAATTGTATTTCTGGTGTATTCCACTTCCTGAAGCATAGGAAATGTTTCCTTTTCCAGCCCGAGGGCTTCTCGGTAATTACACGGATACATTCACATGCACAATGCCCTGGCTCAATATCGTATTTCTGGATGAATGTGGTTACACGCGCACATTGAGTGTACCTGATCTGTGTGTTTTGGCAGTCGGAATTGTTTTGACAGTTGGAGGGAAGGAGCGAGCATTAGCTGTCTGCTCAACAATACTTAAATAAGTCTATCCTGCTATCATGTTGGTGACCGACAGCAATAGAGCACTTGTTTTGTGAACAAGTTGTTTTTTTGGTCCATGTGATCCATCAGATTGTTGTTGGTATATATTTTCCATAAGGCCATACTCACGTGTGGATTCCTTCTAAGCATAAAATAAGAAACACTTTATCCTGTAGTGCCTTGCAATATTCTTCTATTTGCTCTGGCCTTCCTAAGCTCTTGGCGTGAGTTTGTACTCCAGAGTGTGAAGATGACATCACCTCTGTGGAGGCATACACACACAGACATGCCTCACCAAGCTTCAGTGTTAGCATGTGATCAGCCAGAACAATGATCTCACACCATAGTACACTTCAAGAATAGGATACCTGGAAGTCCCTTTCTTTATTCAGCCATTTCTCTCCCATGCACCCAATATGCACACACTACTCCAACTGTTTCCTGTTCAGCTCTTCACTTAATGAGGAGAGTCAGAACTTTGACACATTTGTCCAGCAAACAACTAAGGTATTAGCATTCTGGAGCCAGAGCTTCTGAAATTTGTAAAGGAAGAAGAGAGAAAGTTTACCATTTACAACTTACGCAGTTCCTTTTTGAAAAAGGTTGGTTGTTAGGGATTAACACCATATACCCTTGCAGATGCCCCTGGAGGCCTCCTGTTGTTCTTTAGCAGGGTATTTTTTATTTTTTTTTGTTTAAACATCTGGCTAATCTCTACCAGTTCTCATTTAGAGGTTCTAGCCCACAGAGGCCCAGTGTCACAGACAGGAGGCCTGGAGCCTGTACAGGCATGGTGAGCACAATGTTGGTCTTGGCCACCACAATTGAGCTTCTCGCCTCTAGAAGAAAAGCTGGAAAACGCAGACCTCACTGTAAAACACGCTTCACAGACTATCCTGTCTGTTGGGATAGAGACGTAGACATTGAAATTATACGGAAAGGAATATTATCCAGGTTAAATGAGATGTGCAGAGGGTTTTGGAGAGTTGGTGGTTACTGAATATAGACCTGGGTTGGTTTATTATATGTTATGTTATGTTATATGGCATTGCTGTTTAAGACGTTTGATCAAAATGATGTCTTTGGTGTCATTTCCTGGAGCAACATTTGGCTGATTGATGTGTTTTTCTTTCTGCGCTTGCCAAGTAACTGTTTGTTTGATTTTTATTGCTCGGAGGACATTGTTAATTGAAACCATAGTGGTGCCAATATCAGTTTTGCAATGGTTGTTTTTCCTTTTGTGGTGCTTGCACATAGATGATGATGTTTACTACTTTGCAAGGCCTTGCCAGTTCAGAGAAACACAAACCTGAGTCTGTGCCAGTGACTTGATTAGCCTTAGCCTTGATTTTGTGAAGTGAGTGGAGCAAATCACGCAGAAATATATTTACTGCATTTGTCTCTCCATCTTGTTGGGGGATGTTTGTCACATCCCAGAACCTTTACATCTGGTTTAAAGCACATTATCATCTTAGCAAGACGTTCGTGCTTTCTTCAGATTACTGCTTGGCGATAATTGATATAAACCATTTGGGCTGGCGTCTCCACTTTTCCTGCACATATGGCAGTAATATATAGATGCTGATAGGCAGAGTTCAGGAGACCCCTGTGAAATATGTGTTTTTAAAGGTGTGGAGCATGTAGTTTTACCATTCCCGGTCCTGGATTTTTGTGTTTTTTTCTGCCGTAAGACACCCTACTCAGCTAATGGCATTGAATTGGAAGAGCTGTTGCAGGGAAAAATGCACTCTGTTTTCCATCTCATAGACTGGGATTTAAAGCCACCAGGAGTATCCCAAATCCAATGTGTCTCCATAGTGTGCAAGTTTGAGAACTTCAAACACCAAATTTGACTAGTGTAAGTGGTATAAATTAACAAAATGTAAATGCATTCTGCATAGGTTCCTTTTCAGTTGAGGAAGGTGTAAAATCTGGTGGTGGATTATTGATGATTTGGGGCTGTTTTGAGGCTGGTGGTCCAGGAGCTCTCGGGAAGGTTGATGACATGATGAATTCAGTTGAAGTACCATGATATTTTAGCTGCTTTTCTGACCGTTTGAGGGAACAGTGTGGGGAAATGTGTCTCTCTGTGACCCTCAGCTCCATGCTGAGCCCCTGCAGAATGAACAGCTGCAGTGTACCTTTCTGAAAGCGTGGTGTAATATTTCATAGGGTCATATTTCATACTTGGAGCTCACTGTGGAACTGCCAGATGTCAGCTGTACTTGCTCCATCAGCACAAACAGATCACAAACACACCTCCTTGCCTGCCCTGCATGGCGTGATTGCACACTGGCTTTGCTTGGTTTGATAATTCCTGTCTGGACGAGGCTGAAGGCATCATCTTGTATGAGACTAGCTAGCGGGATGATACAAAGTTTCCGCTCCACTCACCTCTGCAGACATTAGCCGTGAGTCAGAGGCCCCAGAGAGTGACCATGGACATTAGCTCAGAGTGCAGAGCTAGCCTTGTCTGGAACTGTTTACTGCCAGATAAGGGATAAACAGTAAGATTTATACAACAGGATAAGCTTGCAGAGAGATGCTAGATGCCTTCCTCCTATGGAGACTGTCAGAATTCACAAGTACGCACCAAAACCAAAGGTGTTAAAGGTTTTTTGCACCGATTTGCAAATATTCTGTCCTCCTCAATGTCTCAAGCCTGGAGAGGTGTTCATTTTTGGTTACACAGCCTACAACAACATTTTTATATTCTTGATTATGAGATTTAGTTTGTGTTTAAAGCTCTCGTGAACTGGATCAGTCATGGGCAAGTTTTGTAAAAGGTACATAAACGTTCACTGGGTTGCAACCTTAAGCGAATGTTGTGGAGTAAGTGTGGATTTGAGGCAGGAAAAAGGGATCATTGTAGCTTTTTTCAGCCTCAGGTAGTTGCCTCCTGTGAAGAAAGACTGGAGTTAAAGCCATACCACTAATTGTGCACAATAAAGAGGAGGTGCAGCTTTAATCACAAAGCTAACCTCACTCAAATGAGTTACACCACATCACTCACAGATGTGCTACATATGCAGGTGTTCTGCTTTGACTGATGTCAGGAATCTGACTGCTATTCCTGCACGTTTTGATCTAGGTTGAAAACAGAATTAAGTTAAATTTGTTTGGCCGGGTGCGAACTTGATTATTTGACACATCTTGAGCTCATAAAACATTCATTCACTTCACTCGTGGATGCATTGATAGAAACTCCCTCTGCACAGATAGAAACCCAAGCTCATACAATCAATGTGTGATTAGCCAAATTGTTGGCCCAGGGACATCTGTCAGCAAAATCAGACATGCTTTATGTCTGGTGGCCCACTTAAGTTCCAAGTTAACTAGTCTGTATTTTTTTCACATTTATTTATCGTACAGCCTTTCTCATAACATTTTGTTTTTTAGTTATGCACTTGTAAAGATGTTGATGCTGTATTACCAACACGTAGACTGTATGTCACTTCTTGATCCTTGAATCAGCATTTAAAATTTTGTTTACTGCCCCGGCATGCTTGGCAATCAGTTTGGTTTCCTCAGCACCTTGACTGTAAAATCCTGTTGAAACACATTCTATGTTTAATTAGCTTGGCCGCATGACTTCATCGTTGTCGTTAAAGTCAGTGGGACCGGCATCTATTTTTCAGGCCTTTTCATGCTTGTAAAACCAGCATTACTAGACATTACTCACAGGATTGTGTGGTGGAATTTCGCCTGCCAGGCTGCCCATCTGTAAACTGGCATGGTATTCAGTTGGGTTTGAGGGCGAGGAGGGGAGCAGAAATGTTCTTTCTGAGCTTCAGAGTGATCTTCAGTGCTTTCATAATGCTATTAAGAATTCCTGAGGTTTGAAATGCACCTCGAAACCTGGAGCTGATTTAGAGTCTCAGGCAGTTCTGTCTAATGTCTTGAGACTAATAACAACCCTTATTCCTGCAATTAAATCGATAAACTCTGCTGTGCTCAGCGAGACCTGCCAGTTGATTTCTGAAGGTTTTTTCTATTCTATTTTTCTTCCCTCCCAATTTTTTTTCTCTGTGTAGTAAATGTATGGGCCTCACACTCCTCACTCGCCCCTCTCCAGCTGTAGTAGACCACTAAAAATAACATTAGACGTAGACCTGAATTCTTCGACATCCTCCATGCTTTTCTCTTCCTTTATTTTAATTCTTCTTTTTCGAAATTTATCGTCCCTGGCGAGGATAGCAGGGAGCCTTCCAGAGGTCAGGCAGATGTTCCACTCTCACTCTCTCACTGCCGCTCTTGCTCACTTTTAACTCTTTGCTGTCACACGGACCTTCAGCTCAGGTCAGAGCAGACTCTCAGTCTCAGTGAAGGAGTAAGAAGGCTTTGCTAGCAGGGTCATGGTCTTATATAAGGCTTTAACTGAGCTTGCCAGCATGGAGGCAGTTGCTGAAACGCCACAGGCAGGCAGAGAGGAGTGGGGAAAACAAGCACGGGGATGGAATAACTCTGGGCTGTCCAAGCTGTGTGTATGGCTGTGTGGTCTCGTACAGTGGGTTTTTCAGCACATGTGAATGTTTATGTCTATGAAATGTAGCATATGTGTTGAGCCCAGTCTGAAGTCTAAGGGAAACACACACACAAACAGCTAATTCTACCTCTCTGTGTTTTCCTCCTCACTCTAACCATAGTATAATTGTTATTCTTGTTATTTATATAGTGCTTTTCTCACAGATACAGTCTATATATCTAAAGAAGAATCCAGTATTTCATAACGACTTCACTAATAGTTGTAGATGTAGTAAAGCTTTCCAGAGAAACAGGGCATTTCATTTAAGAAGTTTCATTTAATAAGTAAATCTGTGCAAGCAAAGTGCTTTAAATATCACATAACTATAATGCAAGCCAAATTTATTTGTATAGTACAGTTTACTATCATATCATAGAATAAAACAAAAGTAAAATTGTTACTAATTGTTAATGAAAAGATGAAAATAGTAAGATTAAATTAAAAAAAAAAGAAACATAAAAGAAAAGGGTGCAGTATCCTTTAAGTATAATAAGACAATAAAATACAAGATAAAGTGCTACGGTTGTATCCTTTTGTTCAGGATTTTGTTGGACAATCTGTGTCTTTCATATTTGATGAGCTGGTTAAGACAAAAATTAATTGTGCAAGGTTTGTGCCACAATTGTATGATATTTATGATATTGTTAACCATCATTATGTGAAAGTGTGATGAATGTAGGACCGCAAGTCCGTTCACACATGTGCGGGACAGATGGGGTAGTACTGACGCTATATGATCTGTGTCTCTGGCCTGATTGGCACAGCTCATGCACACAGATCAGGTGGTGACAGCTACTAATAATACTGTTATTATTACTGTCAGGATCAGGCAGAGCTATTCAGAGTTTACTCAAATCTAAAGAAAAGCTGTGACGTACAGTCTAGGTAAAAAGGGCCTAGACCATGATGACAGTAATTCCAAAATGTAGTCCAAAAGAGTAAGCCAGAGAGCAGAAAAGAGTCGAAAACCCCAAAAAACAGAAGAATCAAATGGCTCAGAAATACACTAAAAAGGAAGGAAAGATCACACAATGTGAGTCTGATATCAAAGTCCTTTATAGTCCCATTAATGAGCTGAGAGTGTAGACAGGTGAGTGCAGGTGGAGCTGTAGGCCATTGAAGTCTAACGCTGGTGTAGTGGATTGTGACACGACCACTACTACTTTTGTCGTTGGTACTATTACAGCTACAGATAATACTAATACACGTACTATTACTAGTATTTGATGTTATTTATATACTATTTATTATTAGTTTCTGTCTTGAACTCAACCCTTTCTGTATATACTTTCTGTACATTCCTCCTGACCAGTGGTTCAGTAATAAGCTTCTGAGCTCTCATAAATTCTAGATATAATGTTCACTGAGTGTTAAACTAGTCAGGCGAGTGTATTGTAAGCCTTTTTGACCACATGCCTATCAGCTTTTTGATGGCCAGCTGTGTTATATAAACTGAAGAAAGTGGATGCCTTATTGAGTAAACATGTGAAAATATGGAAAACACTTTTGGAGAGGGTTTCAAATACCCATCAGAAGTCAGTGTGAATGATGTCTGCTGGCAGTGGAATTTTTAAATTTGGAACCTCTGTTGTAAAAATTTTTTTCTTTGTCTTTTCCTCATGTTCCTTTATTGCTCAGATCCTCTAAATTTTACGGGCTTAAATTTCTCTTGCCGTAAAACTAGATGTGCACATTGACGCTGCGTCCGTTTTATGGACATATCTTTATCAACAAAGAAATCTTTGTCTCTAGATGTCTTGAAAACGTGCTCCACAAGTCCAATAAAACAGAACCCTGTCTGCATTGTAAATCAGGACTACCTTCACTGCCGAGTGCTGCCCTCTGTCTCTCTCACATACTGCATTATGTCAAAATCAAATCTGATATCGAAACATGACTTGCTGTTCAAGCATTTCTCTGAAACAGCAACAAATCAATATTTTAGATGTGTGAGATATCCTTGTATGAAATTGAAATCTGTCTGAATGTCCTGTTCACACACCATTCACGTCAGATTTTTAAATTGTTGTGACACTATGTACAGTATTTCATTCAAATGCTAACACACGTACACTCAACATGAAGCGTTAATTGATGTCCTATTAAAGATTGAACACTAGAAGTTTTGCTGACAACCACCTGAAATGCAAAATCTTCACATGTTCATGGTTTTACAGAACAAGAGGAGGTCGTTTGCAGGAGATCTAAAAAGGAGGGGACTGTAAACCAACGTGCATTGTGCATAACATTAAAATATCATGATGTTACATTTTTCACTGAGGGAGAAATTCAGACAGTGATTTATTTATGATTTAGGTATGAAGGTCACTACCAAAACATTTTGTAAATTTTGTAAATTAAAAAATGAGTGCTTTTTCTTTGGCTAATTCAACCTTTTACTAATTAACTCAGCAGTCAGTGAAGTTTGTGTTTCTGTTTTTTTTTTCCAGATTAGATTACATCATTGATTACATGTTTAGTCATGCCATATTTAACCAATATTTCCTGAATATTGGAGAGTTTTGGAGGAAATTACATTTCCTGAATACTCTCCCTTACACTGATGGTGAAATGAGGCAAGATGAAATGTAGAACTTTCAAGATATGAGAGGTACACATTTCACCAGAACACTTACAGAAAATCTCAGAAACACACAAACATATAATGAGACAAATTCACGCACCACATGTTGGTACAACTTCTCACAGAACAGTGCCAAGGGCTAACAATAGTGCAGATGCTTACAATATATTATCTGTGTTGTAACACTTTATTTCTACCACCTAATCTCTGTTTTGTCTCTCTCAGGTGTCAGCTGGCTCTGTTGTGCAGTTTGAGGATGGAAATCTGTCCCTCTCTAGTGAGGTGCACAGAGAGACGTTACCGCATGGAAATGAGCACCTGATGTCCTGGGCTAAGCGCCTGTACCGCGCCATCACATCCTTTACCGAGCTCAAGATGACCCATGACGTCTACATCAAAGTGGGAGAAGGTGTGTATGTGTGTGTGTGTGTGTGTGTGTGTAAACATTCTCATGGCTGTCTAAAGAGATTATTATGCCTAGTCATAAAAGTGCAGTTTCTTCCCGGCACACGACATGCCCCACTAAACCCCAATCAAAGCAGCGCGCTTGCTAATTTGCTCTCAATGGCAGCCATTGATGGTGTGTGTAATAACTGGCCGCGAGAGTAATAAAGTAGCTCCCAGTGAGCCTCAGGCAAGTCTCTCTGATCAACACTGGTGAGCGTGTAAGGTTGTTTGATTCTCTTTCATCTCTCTCTCTCATAATTTGCAGTTATAGTTGCATTTAACTTCTAATTTTACTGCAGATAGATAGAGGAGCAATGAAAAGGCATGTTAAAAATAGTGAGTGAGTGAGTGAGTGAGGCACTGAATACTCTCACACTGCTGGACTGTGTGTTCTGCCAAATCTGCCCAAATCATAGAGAAAGAGAGAGACACATTGGTGTAAGTAGTGGAAAAATCTAAATTGAATGTGTAAAAGAAAAATAGAGAGGATAAGACGGAGGAAAAAGGAAACCACACTGTCCAAATTGTATCACTACCAGGAAATTCTGCAATTCTCGGCTAATGAAGTAACACAGAATTAAGCTCCCAGCCAAAGTTAGCTGCTTGCCTGCTGACACTAGCCACAGAAGGAAAATTGGCTGTTTCTCAAACGAAACTGTTTAGATGAATTAAACTAAGCTGTCTGAAGGACATGTGGTGATGGAAAGTAGTGATCACCACAGAAAAAGAACATGCAAGAGTGCACAACATCTGATGTTTTTACCAACGTTCTGGACAAAGCTAGGCAGATAATGAAGATCTGATCAACAGAAGAATATTATTTGATCTATCTGATCCAGTTTTTTGTTCTGTTCAGATGGTAGTTGCTGTGGTCACCTAGACAACAGGCCACACCTCTTTGAAATAACCACCATTAGACCATGTTTTCTGACAGACTGTCATCTGAATGCTGTTGAGACCAACTGAAGATACACACAAGGAGTCTTTTAAGTAATAAACTCCATTTGCTCCCAGTAATTTACCAATTCACACCCATTAGCTTACTCTCCCTTTTCTGTTGCACCACTCAGGAGCCAAAAATCAACTTTTAAATGTGGCCACTTGCACTCTATATGTAGCAAACATGAATTAATCTTGAAAGTAAAGAACATTGACAATCCTGATCCAAATTCTGTACCCTCCTTCAGCGAACAAAATAAAGCAAAACATTTGAGCAGACATGGGAAATATGGGAGTATTTTTGCCATGGCTAGTAGAAGTTATGTGGTTAGTGTTAATTATTTCCTTTTAAAAACAATGCTTTGACAGAAAAAAGGTTGATGACAGACCAAGGACATGCACTCCGACCACAGCATCATCTATAAGCTCTCAAGAGCTCCAAATACTCTGACTTACGGAACATTAAACCACAATAAGCCACTTTTTCTACATTCTATTTTTAGTGTTAGCTTTGAGCCAGTGATCTTGGCTGAACAGCTAACTCTTACTAGCTTTTGGTTAAATTTACAGATATGATGTGTTAGCTAAACAGACAAATCCAGCTAACTTTCAGATGTAGCTCAAGTAACTTGGGTGAGCGGAAAGCTGTAGTGTTTATTCACTCACACCTCATATTGGTACAGTTTGATTGTCAGATTTTCAAGCCGGAAAAGTGGTGTGCCTGTGACTTCTGATTCATTTGAGTGGCTTCATTTAGTCCGGTAAAACACTTGTGTGGTTAAAGGTTTATTAGTCCGGTAAAACACTTGTGTGGTTAAAGGGTTATTAGTCCGGTAAAACACTTGTGTTATTAAAGGGTTTGGCTGTGATTCTAGACTCGGTGTTTATCGCTACAGGAGAGCTCTGTCTCGAAAGTCCTACTGGTCCCTTTGTAGCTCAGCGTGAGAGCGGAACATGTTTCTGATCTGTTTTTTACAAAGTGCAGGCATCTCAAAGAGGCAGGAAGAGCCAGAGGAGGGAGAGAGGTGCCAACCTTTCAGTTAATATGTGCTATCTTTGTGCACTGAACAAAAGCTGGCTGTCCAAATAAGGACGGAATCTGTCTCTCAGTGTCTCTCAGTGTCTCTCAGTGTCTCTCAGTGTCTTTTAGTGTCTCTCAGTGTCTTTTAGTGTCTCTCAGTGTCTTTTAGTGTCTCTCAGTGTCTTTTAGTGTCTCTCAGTGTCTTTTAGTGTCTCATAGTGTCTTCTAGTGTCTCCTAGTGTCTTTCATGGTCTCTCAGGGATTAATCAAACTCCCTTTATCTACTCTCTCTCTCTCTCTCTCACATTCTTTCTCAATTTCACTCTCTCAAATAGATAGATAGATAGATAGATAAATATACTTTATTGATCCCATGAGGGAAATTCTTTTGTTACAGCAGCATGGTCAGTAGCAAGATACAACACGTACACACACAAAATATAAAATATAAAATACAATAAGTTAAATTAAATGCAGTAGTGGAACACAGATTGTAGATTTAACCAGATTTACATCAGTATTTACATAAGTACACTTGTGAAAACTGGCAGTGAATAATGAATTTGAAGAACCTTGAGAATGTAGAATATAATGACAGCTTTCTAAATGATAGCTTTCTTGTAGTAGTGTAATGTGAAAGTGTTATCATCTGTCCCACACAGGTGAGCTGTTGTACAATGTTATTGCGAATGGTAAGAATGAACTCCTGTAGCGTTCTCTGTGACAATGAATTTGAATGAGTCTTTTGGAGAATGAGCTCCAAATATTTAATGCAGTTGCTCACTCTCACATTTACTTTGTCATTCAGTCTTATATTCTCACCACTTCCTCTCCCACTCATCCTAGTTGGATGGTGTTGGTTAACTAGTGGTCATTCTTCATTTTTGTTAATCATAAGTGGTTTTTTAACTATCATGACTGGAGGAAAATGTGCAGTTAAATGTGACAAAAGAAGAGAGTTAAAAAAAAAAGCAGGGTCAGCCAAGAAAAGAAAATTACACAATTTTCCATTTAGTCCCAATGTATCAAATGGATCAGCCAAGACTTTACACACAAAACATTCCTTTAGTAATCATCTACATTTGGGTGGAGTGGGGAAAATAGTAATTTTTGTATAAGCTATCACTTTAAATTAGCTTCAATAGCTTCAGTATTCAGCCCCTAATATTCAACCCATATGTCTGTCCTTTAAGTAGGTTGTGACAGAAAAACTGGGTTGATATTTATCATTGTGTGTGACATTTATTATTCTGTGTCCTGAGTGTCTTTATTGCCCCAAAACTCTGGAATAATGTTCCAGAGGGTATTAGAAACAGGTTCTGTAAATGTTTTTGAGCCAGATTAAAGACCTACCTGTTTAACCTGGCTTAAACATGTCATCTACGCTATTTGTGACTGTGATAGGTGTATTACTTTTAGTTAATACCTGTAGGTTGATTTACTAATTGTTTTGTTGTTTTATTAATGTTGTCATTTATTAATTGTTAGATTAACATCTTTTACCATTTATCTTCACTGTGATTCCTTATTTGCCTTTTATTTGTTTTTATTCTGTAATTTTAAAAAATGTTTTATTTTTAAGTTATTTTATCCCAATACATTTCCTGTATTGATTTATTTTTTGTCTTGTTTTTGTACTCCTTTTTTGTAAAGCACTTTAGCGATTTATTATTATTATTATTATTATTATTATTATTATTATTAAAGCATTTCCAGCTAAATCTGTTTATTTTCTATGTATAATTTCCAGCATTTTAATCTTTGTGTAGTTTTGGCATGTTCTTATTTTAAACCTTCATGTATGCACAAACCTTTCAGACCCTGTATTTTCTGACACCTGCAAAATCGACAACAAGTTCCTGTCTCTGAACTACCTGGGGAGTTATATCCAGCCTCAGGCATCCACAGGCTGTGTCCTCTCTGGTCCAAATGTCGATCAAGAGGTACACATCATCGAGCTGCAGGCCCCAAACTCCAGCAGGTGAGGGTGTGAGAGGTGAAGTGTCAAAGCAGGAAGTTGCTAGAAGTAACTGGAAGATCGTGAGTTTAAAACACAGAGACTGACAAAGATCCACTATCGGTTTCTTGAGCAAGACCCTTAACCTGCAATAGTTCAGCTCTATGGATTGATGTCTGCAGTTAAATTTCATTTGATTTCCAAACTCGACTGAACCCGGTGTAAATAATTCAGTCCTCTAATGCTATCTAAAAGTCTAAACTGAAGCAGTATTCGTATCTTTATGAAACTTTAGTTACTGTACTAGATAATTCTCTCCTCCCAGTACTCTGATTACACAACAATGAGTCAGAAAGCAGCGGGAGATGTTGCCAAGATTGACTAATAGTATTGCGTCAAGTGGAGTGTTGTGCATATGTCCTGCTTTTTCTGGGAAAATGGCCAGAGTTTTAATCAGTTGGCCAGACTCAGATACTGAAGACATTTTTCTGTGCACTTTCTCAATCCCTCTTTCTCTCTCGCTTTTCTCTCTGAGCAGTGCGTTGCAGGTGGATGTGACGGTGGATTTGAGGCCAGTGGAACCAGAAATCCCTCTGCACCGTGACATTGTGCTGCTCCTCAGATGTGACAAGTCTGTGAACTGGGTGATCAAGGCCCAAAGTATAATTGGCAAACTGCATATAGTGGTATGTAGGCATGTTTATGCACAATTGAATCCAAAACCCTTTCCCCAAATGTATTTGATCAGTCGAAATATGTTTGGTGTCTGAGATTGGATTGTTTAGTTTTCATGTTTGCGCTAAGACGCTAACAATTAATGCAAGCATCAAGCCACATCCAGTTCTTTAGTAATGTTACACATACTTGCTGATATGGGTTAGGACACTGCCTTCCTGTAATCATAACCTTGTATCTGAACACAGTAACAGTATGAGGGTGGCTATTGCGGACTATCGGGAAGCACATTAGGATTAGTGTAATATGGTATAATTCTGCTTTCTAGAACAGTCTCCTAAAGTTTGAATGCAAAACCGCTAACATACTAGTTCTATAATGAAACTAAATAGAGCAGCAGTGGTGATGCAGCAGTTCGCTCTGCAATCTAATAGTTCTAGGGTCCCTGGTTTGATCCTGAACTCGGGTTACTGTCTGTGTGGAGGTTTTTATGTTCTCCCTGAGTGTGCATGGGTTTTCTCTGGGTTCTCTGTTTTTTTTTGTTTTTTTTTTACACCTCCCAAAAACATTTAGCAGTGTAATCAGGATAAAGCAGTTACTAGAGATTAATGAATGAATGAGGATGAATTTGTAAATGTGGGCTATCTTGCTACCAGTATAATTTATTTTAAAAACGAGATTAAGAGTTTAACGGTGGCTTTGAATCAGGGATATGAGGATTTGGAGGTGTGCTTATGGAAAGGATTTTGCATGAGTCTTGCATAGATTTTCATTACTCATTGATACCAGTGCAAAAATAAAGATGCAAACTTTGAATATAGCTAATTAACTACATTTGCAGCAAGGGGGAAATGTGCTGTCAATTTTCCCCTGTTGTATTCACAAAATATATTTACTATAGCATTATTATTCACTTTTCTTCAGCACTAAAGGTAATCCAAAGTGTAAGAGCTTCAACTCTCCATCTGACTTACAGACGTCCTGACTAGAGTTCCTTGTTTCTTTCTGACTGTCGAAGTTGCTTGATGGAGTTTCATGACATGTTTGGACCGAGACAACACTGACAGGCATCAAATCTGTAAACCTGTTCTGACGTCTGACAGCGCTGCCTCTCGTCTTTGTGGAGGACGCAGACAGACTGTGGACAGACTGATAGAAAGGCGGATTGTGACAGGCCCAGGGGCGTGTGCTGTGAAATCTTTTGCTGATTTCTCTTGAAATCTTTTTCTTATCTGGCTGAAGTCTACACTGTAGTGCTGGCCTGGCCTTAGTTACAGTTCCTCAGAATTATGATCTTTTGTTTGAAGCTTTCTGAGAGAATAATACACTCAGGAACATTGTGAACATACCTTGTGTGGGGAGTCACCATAATGGACCAGGATAGACATACACAGCTGTTTGATTACAAATAAGGGAAGTATACGGTTATGGGACAAGTTTTCTACGCAAGTGATTCTGTTCAGTTCGGTTACTGGTATGATAATGCTAATTTCTAATATCATCACTGTGGGGGTTTTGAACTGATAGTGATGCACCTTCCCGTAATAATCCATTACAATGCTGGAGTAAGACAATTGCCATAAATACACTAACAAATGGGCATGCAGTTGTGTGTGAAAAGTTGTGTATCTCATGGTTGTGGGTAAAACAGAAAAACATGTTACAGTTTATAAACAAAAGAAGAAATTTCTGAGAAGTGATAAACATGAAATTAACCATTTTGTGGATCTTGTAGCAATAATCTTGTTTGTCTTTTATTATAACAAAAAATATTTTTTTAAAAAAGAAACAAAATCAAGAAGGCAAGGTTCTTGACATGATGACATTCTTAGTCTCCAGACCTGATTTAGGAAAAAAATCTGGCAAGGTTATAACACATATGTCAAGAAGAATAGGCAAGGTTTGGCCAACCAGCTTAGTTTTCAGCATACAGTTGCCACAAAATAGTACAGTGAAAACAACTGAATTCATCTTCATCTCATCCAGAACCTTGTTTCTTCTATCCATTCTCTTAAAATCCAGCATAAGCCTTTCTTTGTAGTTTTCATTGTATTCTGATTTGTAACATACTACACTGCCTTCTAGCACATATTCACAATGCATATATGTTGGCAGACACCCATGACAACATCTGTGCATAACATCTGCACGTTTGCAGATTTGCAGATGCAGAAATATTAAAAAATGTGTGCTGTCCTGGTAGTGGCAACTTGAGTGGATATCCTGCACCATCACTAGGCTGAACTTGATAGTACAAGTGGCTGTATCAGGTCAACACAGGACTAGGAGATGTCAGCACGGATCTGCACAGTAGCAGGTTAAGCTATTCCAGACTGGATGTGTAAGCCTGTGTGAATTGGCCACTGTGTTCCTGGACATGAGGAGAATGCCAACTATGCATGTGATATGATATCCTCATAAACTCAAAGCCCTACTACTTTGGGCAGACTGGTGCCGAGTGTGAGAAAATGAGTGTGGGAAATGGGGTTTATACCCCACCATTTCCATGAAATTACCAACAGAAGACAAACGGGAACAAATGCGGAATGCCTCTGTAATCAAGCATTTTGGACCCTGCCACTAATTAAAGAGATTTCAGAACACTGTCATTCTAGCTAGAATGTTAATAGTTACATAGTTGTTATAGTTTGGAACTATATTAACATCTGAGTCCCATCCAGGGTGTAATCCCTGCCTTCTGCCTTCTACTGTGACCCTGAGAGATGTGCCTATTAAAGATGAATTATCATCTGTTGCTTCAAGCTACAAAACCTTGAGTTGGGAATGTGTATTGTTCTTTATTTTCTCCTCACTTCCTTTCTGTCTAGCTTTAGAAAGTAAGTCAGTCAGTTAGTTTATAGACTTGAGACCCTTAGTAGCTTGTCTAGGGATATGTTTCATATTGTACTGAAGTTTAGCCTTAGTTCATAGCCTTTCCTTTTCTCCTCAACAGACATCAGACAGTGTTAGCTTGAATGCTAGCACGGAGCGACTGATGCAGGTGTCCAAAGCGGTGAAGCAGAAGCTGCCTGCAGGAGCTCAGGCTCTGATCCAGTGGGCCGAGGAGAACAACTACGGCCCCGTCACTTCCTACACCAGCACTGCTGTGGCCAACATCTTCCACCTGCATGTTAGAGAAGCAGGTACATATACTGATTATTAGGTATTAAGTATTTTGAGAATTCACTGTAAGTCTGAGATCACACTGAAAATCTGGGAAATAAACAGAAAGCTTAAGAATTTTGAAAATTCCAAAATAAAAAAAAGGAATGGACTAGTCAATACACAAGATGTTGCACAATTTCTAGGTCACTATTTGAATGTAAGCAAATTTGTGACTTTTCCCTTCCACTGAAGCACGTGTTCAACCGACATGCTGATGGATTTGATCTCACATGGATCATCACGTTTTACACAAACGTGTGGAGTCTGTGTCAGCTTGTGTGCACACTGTCATTAAAGCAAAAAGGGGACATACTAAATACTAAGAAACTCTGAAATTCATGTCAATATTTTTAAGATTCTACATTTCACCCAGGTTATTGCTGATAATATCATTTGTAATGAAAACTGTTATGTTAAGTTGAAAAATGCCGAACTGAAGCATTTTCACTAGTGGTCTCAGACTTTTGGACCCCACTGTATATGCTCTCAAATTTTTGATTGAACATGATTAGATTGTGTAATATTTCAAAATACTGTGTATAAATTATATTCCACATTCCTATGGGATTTTTTTTTTCCAGTAGCTTGTATATGAGTGAGTCAGTGAATCTGTGAGTGGGTGAGTGAAATAGTGGGTGAGTGAGTGAGTCAGTGAGTGAGTGATAATAACAAAACATATAATTTTATGATTTAAGAAAAACATCTTTACTGTTTGGTTAAAACACTCTGACCTCTGAATTACCACTGTCTCTTTGCAGAAGTGGTAGATCCTTTAGAGAGCATGTTTCCCCCGGAGCTCTCTATCCTGCGAAACACAGATCCTCGCGAAGACACCCGTCCCGACCTGCCCTTCCTCTTTCCCCCGGGGGTGGACCAGAATCCGTCCTTCCCTTTCCCACCTACTCTGGAGGAGCATGCGTGGTCACGTCGGGGTCCTGAGGAGCAGCGTGGAGCTCTGAGTGGGATTCTCAGCGTGCAGTGTGAGGAGAGCAGGATGGTGGTCAGCATAGACAAGGAGAGCCTGCAGGTAACCACATACACAAAAATATAGTTAATAATTAAACTATAAAAAAAAAAAAAAAAAAGCTCCATGCAGAAGAAACATAGCACGTGTCAAGATTTAAGTATACAACCCTCATTAAAGCCTTCTGCACAATCAAAACCAGCAGTGGGATGATAAAAAAAAAAAAATCATGATTTCTAGTATATCACAATATCTGCTTAAAATGACTACAGCTATGTCCCAGGAGCTGCACTGACAGATTGCACTTCTTGTAATTGCATAAAAGGCAACCTGTCTGTTTTAAAAAGACACACAATACTTTAATACACAGCGTGGCAGTATAGCATAATGTTAATGTTATAATTATTTCAGATTTCCTATGTACATCATACTAGGGTATTTAACTGATCCAGGAATGTGAAATGATTAGTGCTAGTATTGAGCGCTCCTGCGGGACGTTCATGTGGAAAGTCACTGTTGGAATTGTGGAAACTTTATAGCGAGCTACATCTGTTGCTGATGACACACTGTTCAACTCATGGACACGTTGGAAGACCCCATTTTTTTTTTTTTTTTTGTACATAGGAAGCTGTGTGAATATTCCTGGAATATGTGTATGTGTGTGTGTTACTCCATGATGTCAGCCCTTGTAAAAACAGTGAGATTGTGGTGCACCACACATCCTCTGCATTGCAACCAATCTGCTTCAGAGTCATCGCTCGCACTTAAAAATGTGCCAAAGAAGCAGAGTATTTATTATTTATACGTGGTTTTATGTGTTGGACCTCTGGATTGAACCCTAAGCCCTTGTCTGTGTTGAAATGAAAGCCCTGCTTAGCTCTCCTACATGTAAGCGATGTGAGGAATGTAGAAAGATATTTGACGTTTTGGCTCAGAAGTTAGACACATGTAGGCAGGAGGATGCCTTACTTATCTGTTTGTAATTAGTTCTAAATCTCATTTGGTGGTATTTCCTTGCAGGCTACAGGTATAAGTAAAGCCAACATAACCCTGCAGGACCCACAATGCAAAGCAACATCTAACTCCACCCACTACATCCTGGAGACACCACTGACTGGCTGTCAGACCACTAAATACCCCCTGCACCACCCCAGCCCAATGGTCCTCTACATCAATTCAGTAAGTATAATAATAATAATAATAATAATAATAATAATAATAATAATAATAGAGAGGTATGGTGCAATCACAAGACATAGAAAGAAAATGCATGTGTACATGCGTAAATGAGCCTTTAGGATATGATTATAGAATTTGTTGAAGTTAATAAGACAGTGTCTGTGTTTTTTTTTTTTAATTTAAATCTGAGAAAACTTGAGGGCATATGCAGTGGCACCAAGCTGTGGAAATCAAAGAAGACAAGAAGACAGAAATCAAGGAAGAATGTACCAAAAAAGAAATGAAAAAAAGAAAATGAAAACAAGAAAATATAAATATAAATTTACTATTAAAGTTGATACTTAGGCTCCATAAATCCAACATTTAATTAGTAAACAAACAAACAAATAAATATATGGAAAACAAGAGCAACAATAAACCAGTTGAAGAAAATGTGTATATACATAAAAACAATAAGGTTACATAGCTAAAAGCCAGACAGAATAATTTTATGCAATTTATAAGTGGATTTTTATTTCGATCATAAATCACAGATGGTACTTGTATGCTACTGTGGTTCTTGCTGTTTATGCTAATATTTTAATAAATGGAAATAAATGGACACAGAGCGCAGACCATTTAAAATGAAAGACACCTGTAGGAAAATTCAGACTAATTTTTAGTAAAGAAGAAAGATGATCAGGGTCAGCTGAGGCTGCGTGACTGTTCTGACTCTCCATCCGAGTTCTGATCCGATTCGCTTGTTTTCAGCTTAAATGAGTCACTTCCTCACTGATGTCCTGTGATAATTTGCGGAGGAAATTTGATACAACGCATTTTACCCCTGCTCCATTAGATCCAGGCAAACTCCCAACTATTCCAGCTTTGGTGTGAACGAAGGGCCTAGAGGGCGATTAATAATTGTGTCCTATGTGTTCAGAGCAAAGATATGGCCCAGGATAAAGTGAGAACCATCAACAAGGTCTCAACCGATGGCCAAGCTCAGGATTGCATCTTGATTAGGCAACATTCTCAAAGCCTTCATCATCGCTGAGCTAGGAAAGGTCAAGCTTGTTCCCTTTATTATGAGTTAAGATGTGAAAAGTATGCTTATATCCACCCTGGGACCGGCAATGGTGAAACTCTTGAGCATTCCCACGTGTTAATTCCAGCTCATATGTTTTTTGAGCTCTTAGCAGGCTTCTACACACACACACACACACACACACACACACGGGCACTATATAAAGGAAGCAATATTATTCATGTGTCAATTTAAGGGAAATGCATTGTGTCGAGGTTACAGTGCTGCAGTGACTTACAGGTCTTTGTGATCGACAGATCGTGATCAGACAGTCGGACAGCAGGGATGGCAGCGGCTGGCCATTGGATGATGAAGACCTGGAGTCAGGAGACGTGCTGCTCTCAGAGAGAACATCATCTGGACACCGCTCTACCATTTTGGTACGATGGATTAACATGGAAATCAGTGTTTAAAGTTCGAGCACTGTATTCATATGTTATTAATTTATGAGAAGTTCACAATCCAGTCATCAGGTACATCTTTTCCAACAAAACGGGCCTGTGTTGGTGCTGGCACCAAAGCAGAACCAGTTTAATGAAGTAGTTAACCTTTTAAAAAATTGCACATGTCCACTGGATTCAGAGCAGAGCCTTTGTTTTGTCACATGTGTGAATTTTCCTGTGCAAGGCATAACACAGACATGAGTTTTTAAATTTATTTTGAATGTGTAGTTGCTTGAAGGAAGTTTTCTTAACATTACTCGGTCTGTTGCATTTGCCAGTAAAATGTCTTTTTCTTTCTCAAACCACTGAGTCACAGACATCATGTTTTTGCTCCCGTAGTTTTAATAGCGATTGTGTAAACAAGTTCAGTTGTTGTTTTCATCCAGTTCAGCCAGTTGATCGCTTCCATCTTCTGACATTTCTGGTTCCTCAGCTCCACGCTAGCTGCATTACAATGCCTGAATAAAACTTGTTTACAGTGTTTAAAACTTTGAACATTGCTGTCTTAGTTTCACCAGAAGATCACTAGCTGGAATCCATCCAATGCCACAGCCATCCAAAGACGCCATAACCCATAATCTTACAAATAAACTTTTTTAATACACGAAATAAACCATGCATTGTGTTTCATGGTTGTTTGGTGGTTGTTCGGTACATTTATAATTGGGGGTTTTAGAGTTAAAACTTCAATCGGTATGATTTCCACTGATGCTGCTATGTCAGTGGAACTCTAATAGCAGCTAAACATCTGAGCTGTGTTTGGAACTAGAACGCATGAACAATGTGGACTAGATGGAGTTTTCCAAGGATTGAAAACCTCTAGTACAAAGCATTATGTATTATAACATACATTATTACTATATTAAGATGTGTGTTCATGTTTAAGACCTTGAAACTTGGCTATTGTTATTGTTGTGAGCTGTACAACACCACATTAACCAAAAATGTGCAATATACACACAAATTCTGACGTTATTAGTTCATTCCAGTATTACGGATCATGTTTCAGAGCTGAGATTTCAGTCTGGCCTTTTGCTATTCAGCATATAGCTGTCACTGTTGTACAGCTTTAGCCATAAAAAGGCATTATCCTTGTAATCTAGGTATTCTTTCATTGTCACGCATACCAACTGATGTATAAATGTCTTAGGAGGGCCTGCAGAGCTTGAGCCTTGAGACTACATTTCCCAGACTCCCCCAGTGCTAGTAAAGACAGTTCAAGGGCTTAGAAGGATTTTCATGTCTTCTCAAAGTGTCTGTGTCTGAACTCCTCTCGACCTGCTGCTCTGGTCCACTGCCACACTCCATACTCCACTTCCACTTCAGTCTCTCTCTCTCTCTTTCTCTCTCTCTTTTTCTGTACAGTGCTCCGTCTCTCTTACACACACACCTTGTCCCTGTTATTTATTCCTCCATCTTTTGCAATCCAATCAAGTTTTATTTTTATTACCAGAGATATGGCTTATGCCAGACCTTTTGATTTTTATCTCTCAATTCATTTCAATGCAATTCGATACAGTTTAATTTAATTCAGTTCAGTTCAATTCAGTTCAGTGAGCTTTACTGGTATAACCATTAAAGCAGTTTCAGTACTGCTAAAGATTTAAGATGACCAAGAAATTGCATTCATTTCTCCCCCTACCCTCTCTCTCTCTCTCTCTTTCTTAACATATTGCAGCGCATTTTGTAGCTAACTGTTGATGTTTTTTACAGTATCTCTCTCTGTCTCTGTCTCCAGTTTAACTGCACGTACCGTAAGGCTGAAGATGCTCCTCCTCACTTCCCCTGGTCTCGACCAGATGCTCAGCACGAGCCTGTGGAAAACGTGACATTCAGCATGGAGCTGTACAACACCAGCCTCTTCCGCCACCCACAACCTCCCTCTTTCATCCAGGTCATGGAGAACAAGCCCGTTTTTGTGGAGGTAAAATACAGAGAATAGTTACAACACACCCTATGCATACGAAGTCTTTACAGATACAGTCTTTACTGTTAACTTTATTACATAGACACTTCATAGTAATAGTAGAATGAATAATAAATTCATTTTCAAAACTTACCATTTTTAAAGCAACATTATTTTGTTAGGCAAACTGCAAATATCTTATTAAGACTTCAGTAGAGCAGTAGAACAAAGTATAAACACTGGTTTTGGAAAGTTGTAGCAGATTTCAAATGATGTATTGCTTCTGGAAATAATGATTTTTGTATCAGTACTTTCTAAACTGGTACAGTAGAATTCTGATTTTCTCCTCGTCATGTACCGGTCCCACTCCAGTTTCATACATCTCTTCTTTATGTCTTCATATAGTGGGGGAAAAAAATGAACAAGGCAGAAAAATTAAAAATACATTTTTAAAAATGGTTTAATTAGATATATCATATGTTTAATATCTAACCATGTAGTTCATTTTCAAAAAGAGCTGACAGTTTACGGTGGCACAAGCACTGGAGAAGCAAATGTGTGAGGCAAACATCACTAAAGACTCCTAAACCAAACACTGATACTCACTGTGCAGTGAAGTGTTTAATGTACTCACATAGAATGGTGTTTTTTTTTCTTTCCTTCTTTCTGACAGTAGTAGACAGTGATGGAACACAAAAGGATCTATTTCATACACAAGCATTTCAGTCCAGAATTTTTAGTTTAAACGAAAAGACGTGTGGTCAAAAAGGGACCAGGGACATCTCATTTTCTAATCTAAATTGTCATAAACATGGTTTGGCATATATTGTTTTGATACAATAAATTTACAGAATAATGTAATATATAATAAAATGTAGTAAATAGAAGCAGAGGTATCGTACATAAAGGAAACACTATAGTTAGTTTAAGTCTGATTTGTATATTCATTATGGACTTGTTCTTCTTTTCTATACCATTATGTATGTACATGTCTTTTGAGATAAGTGTGTGATGCATTAGGCATGCAGTTTGCAGGATGTTAATCTGGTAAATATAAGCTTCCTTGTAAGGAACACTAGCCAGGTAGTTACTTTGCAAAACTAAAGAAACAAACTTCAAATCTCTAGTACATGTACTACATTTGTGGGACAAGGAAAATTGTGTAAATATCATATTTGGCTGAACCTTTTCTTGAGAGATGGAAAATGTCAGGTTTGATGAGCTCAGGCTTGCTATCAGAGTAACACTCGTCTCATATTTGAAAGCTGTTAAACACATTAAATAGTCAGAATCAGATGACATGCTGCGTGTTTCTGACCAATTAGGTGTGTGTGTGTGTGTGTGTGTGTGTGTGTAAATGTGCCTTTCTGCCTGCCTCTCACTGTTACCTCAGTCAAATAAGAGCATTCTCTGCTATGTGTACATTTAGTCCAGTCAGGGCCTCTCTTTCATTCATACACACAGGAGGGCTTGTAGATGTTCAGTCTCGGTCAGAATGAGAAACGAACACACTCAGATTTCTGACTTTAATCCTTTGTCTTCCTTAATATTTACTTCTGTAATATGTCCTTTGTGATGCTTTTACATTTGAGTTTGATGCTTTCTTCTCAGTCTGACTCTAAGACATGAATCATGGCTTTGAAGCTTTCTCCTCCATCTGAAGTGAACAAACAGGCCATAAAGTGCTTTGCATGTGTCTTAGAGTGCCCACTGGCCTATAAAGCGTAGGGTACAGTTAAACCATCCTTGCGCCCCAGAATGCCATATACATGTAGAACCCCTGGGTTGGGAAGCTGATCTTTGACCCCTATGACTTGATGCAGATTTATCCATGTGTCAAAACCAGATACCTAGTTTACCCACCTCAGGCAGTGAATGGCTGGCGTACTGGGGTAGCTTTAACACATAATCTGCAAATAAATAACATGAGATCAATGAATAAATAAAATGAGCTACATCAAAACAGTTTCCAGTTTCACAAATAAAAAAAATTGGTGCCCAGATACATTTGAAACACGCAAACACGCTCGTCTATCATTTATTTATGGATCACACCATGTGCATTTCCACATTGCGTGTGTTTGAACTGCCTGCTTTCATTTTGGGATTTTTTGAAGCATGTCTCACACTGACTCATGGAAATCAGTCCACTTGTGTGTTTTTGTCCCACTGGGTTTTTAACTAACACCCACATTACTTTGATCAATCGCAGAAATGTGCTCGACCACTCTACTTAAATGTTACACGCACCTCAAGCATTGCCAGACCCTTATTATTTTCTGCAGAATTAGTATAATAATAATAATAATTTTTGTCCAATCTGATGGGCAAATATGTTGATAGCCCAGGTGCTAAAAAGAACAGATTTCTTAAAAGCACAAATAATGTCTCTTGTTTGTCTCTCATGGATTTTTTTTTGTAAAAACTCTTTACAGTTTTCAGGCAATTAGAGCAGCAAGGTAGAGGGGGAAAGGGTGATAAATTTGGGTTTAGAAAAGAAGAACTCTGTGTTTTTGAAGTGGAATTATGCCTTTGAATCTGAAAGGCATCTCATATGAGAATTTGTGATTCTTGGAAGTGAGGAGTCTTGAACATGTTCCTTCAAAGCGTTTGTATCTGTAAAACAAATGGATGTGTGTGTTCGTGTGTGTGTGTGTGTGTTAAACATTATCAGCTCTAGGACTGACACAGCAGTATGACTTAGTGCTTCTGAGCCATAAACAGCTGATTCATCAACTCACTGCAAAACTGCACTGAGTTTATCAGTCTGTTTTCTTTATTGCTCCATTTTGAGAAAGAACACTGAGTCCATCATGTTCACCATTGCTCTCTTTCTGTCTCTGTCTCTCTTTCAAATTCAATTCTGTGTGATTTATTGACATAACCATATTAGGGTACAATGTGAAATATCAAAGAACACCATCCATTTGGAATGGATTTGAAGCGTGTGTGTGTGTATGAGAGAGATTGTACTGTAAAGTATTGCAGTTGCACTGCTGACACACACTTTCTCATCTTTTATGAGCTTATTTCTGATATCGGCCGTGCACTGTGTTAAGATTCTGTAGCTTGTGCATGTGTTTGTTAGTCGGTGTAGTTTTGTTAGTGTTAGTGTATGTTAGTGAGCTGCTGTGTCATATGACTGTTTTCTTTGCACAGCTCTTGGCTTTGACTGGCAGTATGCTCTCTGCTTTTTAGATCTAATCAATAGTCAAAATTGAATGAATCACTTATTGAGCAATGATCACGCTCTCTTTCCTTCTCTCTCTCTCTCTGTCTGTGCAGATCTCAGCCACTAAAGCAGATCCTGATCTGAGCTTCATGATTCAGACATGCTTCATCTCTGCACATTCTAATCATGAGGTGCTGTCTGATTACGTCCTCATTGAGAACATTTGTCCCACGGATGAGTCTGTCCGCTACTACCCTCAGAAAGTGGACAGGAAGCGCTTCAGCTTTGACTTCAGGTCAAAGTTCAAGGTACCTTTGCTGTTCCTGCACTGTGAGATGTCCGTCTGCTCTAAGAAACACGATAAGCATCCAGGACTGCCAGAGGTATGGAGCTTTACATTTCCTCGATCCTCTCCTCTCCTCTCCTCCTCTTTCCTCCTTGCTTTTCTTTTCTCCTTGTTTTTCTTTCCTCATTTACATGCTCATTATTCTCTCCTTTCTTTCTCATTTTTCCTCCTTCTCCTTTTTCTTGTTTTCCTCTTATCTTCGTTTTATTTCCCCTCTGATGTTTAATGCTTTAACAAACTAAAACTATTTTTCTCATTCAGTCAAACTTACATTTGGTTTTGAGTCTGAGTTGATTTTCATCCAGAAAACTCTGCTGGAACCATAAATCAACTTACAAATGGTGATGATGCAAAAATATTTAGTTTAATATACACACCTAACTGGCCACCTTTCATTAGGGTTCCTAGTGAGAGCAGCAACACTTTGGCTCTGTCACACGCTGCCCTCTTGACTGCCCCATTCATTCTGAACGTTTGTTTTTCAAGTCAGCACCTTGGCACTGGTTAATCTGCTCCAGCTGCCAGAGTCAGCCCTCTCTTCACCAGAGTGGGACATATAAATCTCAGCGCTAAACTCTCTGTTCATCTCCCTCTCTTAATTCCATCTCCATCCTTTATCAGTGTGTTAAACGCTGAGTATATTCTGCTCTGTTTCTTCCCAAAGATGAAACATGTTCTAAATAAGATCTCCAATTAACGTTTCCTGGATATAGTTAATTATGCTTGAAATGTGTGGGATTGCAGCAGGTTTCTCCTATTTTTGAAATTCTGCTCATGAAAAAAAACACTTGTTTTACTCTTACAACTTTGTTTTAATCAAAATATTAGCTAACAGGTTCTTCTGATGTTCTTCTCTCATCCAAAAACTGATCCAATCTCCACTGCTCTACGGATGACTAACTAAAGTGTGTGACTCATCTCACTTACAGTCAGGTCCATAGGTATTTGGACAGTGACATATTTTATGTAATTTTGCCTCTGTACCCCACCACAGTGGATTTGAAATGAAGCAATCGAGATGTTATTGAACTGTAGACTTTCAGCTTTAATTCAATGAATTTAACAAAAATTATTGCATTAACCATTTAGGAATTACAGGATTCTTACATTTTCTGCAGAATCCCTCCATTTTCACAGGCTCAAAAATAATTGGACAAACTAACATAAATATAAGGATTTTTGCAGTGGCTAAGTATTTTTAATACTTGAATGCAAATTCTTTGCAGTCAATGACTGCCTGAAGTCTGGAACCCATGGACATCACCAAATGCTGAGTTTCCTCTCTTAAGATGCTTTGCCAGGCCTTCACTGCAGCTGCCTTCAGTTGTTGCTTAATTGTGGGTCTTTGTGCCTTCAGTTTTGTCTTCAGTAAATGAAAAGCATGCTCAGTTGGGTTGAGGTCATCTGACATTTAAGAACATTTAATTTCTTTGCCTTAAGATGCTCTTGGGTTGCTTTCATGGTACGTCTTGGGTCATTATCCATTTGTACTGTGAAATGCTGTCCTATAAGTTTTGCAGCATTTGACTGTATCTGAGTATAGATCTATCTACTTCAGAATTCACTCTGCTACTTCTGTCAGCAGATTCATCATCAGTAAACACCAGTGACCCAGTTCCATTGGCAGCCATACATGCCCATGCCATAACACTTCCTCCACCATGTTTGACAGATGATGTGGTATGCTTTGGATCATGAGCCCTTTTCCTTCTCCATACTCTTCTCTTCCCATCATTCTGGTACAAGTTCATCTTAGTTTCATCTGTCCAAAGAATCTTGTTCCAGAACTGGACAGGCTTTTATTTTAGATGTTTTCTAGCAAAGTCTAATCTGGCTTTCTGTTCTTGAATGTTATCAGTGGTTTTCATCTTGAGGTAAATCGTCTGTATTTACATTCATGAAGACGTCTCTTGATTGTAGACTTTGACAATGATAAACCTAACTCCTCGAGAGCGTTCTTGACTTGGCTAGATGTTGCGAAGGGGTTTTTCTTCAACAAGGAAAGAATTCTGCAATCATCCACTTTAGTTGTCTTTCATGGTCTTTAGTTGTCTTTCAGGCCTTTTGGTGTTGCTGAGCTTGCCAGTGTGTTCCTTCTTTTTAAGAATGTACCAAATTGTTGATTTGGCCACTCCTAAAGTTTCTGCTGTCTCTCTGATAGGTTTGTTTTATTTTTTCAGCCTAATGATGGCCTCTTTCACTTGCATCGACACCTCTTTGGACTGCATATTGAGAGTTCCCATGAACAGCTACCAAATGCAAATTCAACACTTGGAATCAACTCCAGACCTTTTATCTCCTCAATTTGTCATGAAATAACCAGGAAACAGGCCACACCTGGCTGTGAAACTGCTTATCAGTCAATTGTCAATTACTTTTGAGCCTGTGAAAATGGCGGGACTCTGTAAAAAAATGGTTGCAATTCCTAAACGGTTAATGCAGTATTTTTGTTAAACCCCTTGCATTAAAGCTGAAAGTCGACACTTCAATCCACATCTTGATTGCTTCATTTCAAATCCATTGAGGTGCTGTACAGTGGCAAAATTACTGAAAAGTTGGAGTCTCGGACTTGTAACCTGAAGGTGAACCTGAATGTCGTGGGTTCGAGTCTCAGGTCCGGGAGGGATTGTAGGTAGGGGGAGTGAATGACCAGCGCTCTCTCCCACCCTCAATACCACGACTGAGGTGAGACCCTTGAGCAAGGCACCGAAGCCCCAACTGCTCCCCGGGCGCCGCAGCAAAAAAAGGCTGCCCACTGCTCCGGGTGTGTGTTCACTACTGTGTGTGTGCACTTGGATGGGTTAAATGCAGAGCACAAATTCCGAGTATGGGTCACCATACTTGGCTACACGTCACTTCACTTCACTACTTATGGACTTGACTGTTTAACTATTAGTTAAATAATGTGATTTGCTTTTTTTCTTGAGTATAAAGACACTCCAGGTAGTGCTGATCTTTTCTGTCTAAACCAAAATGAAACCAAGTGTTGACCAAGTTTAAAATGTACAACAATGAAATGCAGATGATGCTTGTCAGAGAAGTGATGCTTCCAGGGTTTTTTTAGGTAAATTAAGGTTTTAGGTTTAGCCTACCAACATATTATAGCCGTGTGACCTACTAATGATCAATCACAACTTGCGTGGCCACAAGCCATGCAAGTGCTTATAATAAAAGTGATGTATTAAAATGAGGCCTGTACACATGGAATTTTAGTGTGACGACCATGCATACCTCATGAAGACACTCCAGTCTCTGAAGTATACAGAGTTCACTTGTCCAAAGTAAATCGATTATAATTGCTACAGATGTTTGGCAAGATTGCTTAACAGACATACAGTGGGGTCCAAAAGTCTGAGACCACATTGGAAATAAACAGGTTTTAGAATTCTGAAATATTTAAAGGAAAGAAGGTTAATATTCAGTATCTTGAATATTTAATATTTAAGATTCTGCACTATTTCTAGGTCCCTATTTAAATGTAAGCAAATTTGTGATATTGACCGTGTTAACTGCTTTGTACAAAAGGTCAGATTTTCCTCCTGCCAAATCTCTTCTACTGAAGCATGCGATCAGATGACACTCTGATGGATTTGATAAAATGGATCATTAGGTTTTGCACACTTGGGTGCACACTGTCATTAAAGCAAAAAGGGGATACAAAGATGTATAAAAAACTTTTGTGCAAAGATTTTGTAATTATACAGTGATAATGTGATAAACCATGATATTTTTAGACTATGTTATTACACTGTAAAAAATTTCAACCGTAATACCCCTAGGAGTAATTATGCAGAAGTGAGTGATCCTTAATTATTGTAACATTGAGATATCATTTATTTCTCTGGAAAAATGTGTCTTACATAGGACTAAGTCCTATGTGGGTTGTGTATGTCACAGCTGACTCAGGTTAACCATGTTGAGTGAGTACAGTCTGGACCGACATAAGAGGAGTGAAATGTTAAACAGAATCATGTGTATATAAACTCTTCCGATCAAAGCAACATTTTCACTATGCTCTAGGATAAAGAAACTCTAACAACTCACATGGCTTGAATTTTTTTTTTCCATATTTATGCCATACATGCTTTACATCCATTTTTAATCTAACCTCCTGACTAAAAGGATCAAACATCAAACAAAATGACATTCTGCTCTGTGTTAGGACATGTGGTGTTTTTCATTTCCTGAATACATATGATGGTGCTGTGTTGTATGTTGCGGATCGCACTCAGATTACAGCCTTTTTTTTTCTCCATGCAGTGTATGCATCCTAATCAGGCCTGCACGTCTGTCAGTGGGGAAACCATCATCAAAATGATGATGAACAGCAAAACCTCCACAAAACCGCTGGTGGTCATCGGTGATGAAAGCAGCAATGAAGATGATGATATCAATTATGGGTACACAAACGAAAAAATGCCTGGTAAGACTTATTTAGATAGAGGAGGCCATAACATGTCATAACATAAATAGTGTCTGATTAACTGAGTGATTAATTCTAACACAAATAGCACTCAACAGTTTCTTGCTATTTACTATATATATATATATATATATATATATATATATATATATATATATATATATTTTTTTTTTTTTTTTACAAAGTATAAAGCCCTCTATAAAGCCTTTGTTTTTCTGTATTAGCTTCTTCCCGTTATTTGTAGCTCCTGTGGTGAACTATTAACTGAAAAAGAAAGAACCATATTGTAAGTCTATTGTAAATAAGTCTTTCTTGGTTCTTGTGTTCTTCTGTAACAAACTTGTCTTGGACAGAGAAAGATGACGTCAAATGAGTACACAAGAATATGAGAACTAAAAGGAACACATATTGAGAAACAGCCAGTGTGTGAGTGGGGTAGATGCATCACAGAGTTCCTGTCTTGTCATGGATCATGGCACATTACTACATCTGGAGTGTGTTAGTGTACGGCAGTGTATTATACATATTGTGTATATGTGGGTGTGTTTATTGAATGAACTATCCATGCCGTGTGTGGTTGATTAAAAAAACGGAGCAGGGGGCCCAGCGATGCTGATTTGTCCTGGACAGAATGGAAAAAGAGCAGTTGGTTTCATTTAGCCGTCCTCAGAGGCAGTCCTCTTCCCGGCACAGTGAGAGGGAGGGATAGAGTGATGCATTGGGGGAGAGAGGGATGCTCTAAAGGAACGGAGGAGTGTGTGTTGGATTCGGGAGCACAGCCAGAGAAAGCCTTGACGTAATGCATAGTCACACATTAGGAAATGGAGCATGACAAACAGAAATTGGTTTATTGATCTCACATGGTTATATCTCGCAGATAACCGGTTAAGCCCTTCTATAATGTACAAGGCTGGTTTTTTGTTGCCTGTTTTGTGACAGCCATGCCTTTTCCCCAGTTTGTCATTAAGACAAATGCCAGATATCCTCACTCCCTTGTAAAACTTCCACCCCACTTTCTATTAATGTGCTGATGTCTATTATTTTTAAATGTCATAAATTGTAAGATCTACGCCCAGCATCCATGGAAGCATTGGGAGTCAAAGCATTAATTACACTTAATTAATGCAGTTATGGCAAATAGTGGCATTTAATTTTTTTTCAGCAGCTTGGCCTTTATTAAATTGCCATCTACCAGAGTAAGAGGAATGTGTGAATTTGGTTTAAAAATAAAATGTAAAAGTGTATATCCAGTTGCATTTCCAGAGTGTGCTAGATCAGCTAATGCCTGGCTCCTGAAGATTGCAGAAGATATCCCTACTTTATACTGGTCCTAGACATTACCTTCCCAAATGATCTTGTGGTGTGGAGTGTGTAACATTCAATCTAATCTAACAATCTAACACCCCAAAATCCAATCCCTCTGATCTACTCACAGTCCAGTTGTGGCCCCGATTTAAAAAGTATTTTTAATTAAATATTTATAAAAATTTATAAATATTTATCATTTAACATTCTGTAGTGTGGGAGGAAAGCTGTCTTGCGTGAAAATGAAGTTTTGATGTCATGTGTGAAAGGCCGAAAATCAACGACAGCTGAGCTGAACTGTTGTCCATTCAATTTGTTTTGAGTCAAAGTCACATTTGTTCGCAAGATCCCATGTTCTGAGAGTCAGGCTTCTTTGTCAAGTAGTGAGCATGATCTTAAAGTGTGTGGTGTTATATTCTGGGAAAGTCTTTTAGTATGGGGTCTTTGATAACTAAAGGATGAATCACAATAAAAAAAAATGTGTCATTATATCTGGGGTGTGATGTCTCACATGTGATGTCTCACATCTCACATGTGTGAAAGTGGTAGTTCTTTTGTGAGGGATGTTTACGTAATGCCTGATAGCAATTAAATGCTTAATCATAACTACCATCCCATTGCAAATATTTTACAGTTTTACCAAAGATCACATAAGATCTGAATTCAATCTTGAGTACAGCGTTCACCAAGTTGGCTTGGAGCCCTGATGTGACGTATACGTACATATGCTTCCATTCGATTCCCCCTTTGCTCTACAGGAGATCTGTCTTTATAATAATGACCTAATCTGAGCCTGGCTGATTTCAGCCTGCTCTTCACTCTTGGCACAGTTACAGTGTGCTTTTGGAGTGTACGGAGACTGAGCCAACTCTGACTCATAGCACTGCTGAAGATTTCAGCATGCTAATCTCCCATTTTGGTGCCTATAGGAAATGAGGCATGGTGACCAGAAATTACTTCATTAACCTCACTCAGATCTAGTTGATAAACGATGATTGTGTGAATCTCTAAGTGACTTACAAGCCTTGTTTGTGTGGATGTGGTCAAGCCGAGTGTGTGCTGCCTATTCAGTAGACACTTTCAAAAAGACTCCTCAGTCCCACACCTGCTATCTGCTAAATTATAAGTTGAATTCTGAGTGAATCATTATTACATTTGCAGAATTTGCAGATACTTTACTAGTGAAGGGATTACGTTTAATTTGCTGGAGCTGTGACCGCTCATTCCCTGGTGAGGATTAGAAAAACGCAAATATGACGTAGGCGTAATGAAAAAAGTCTCAGAGCTATGCTTTGAAGACAAAGACATCTCTTATGCAGGGATGGCAAAGAAAACAGGCTCCTTTTGAAAAGGCCTAGCGGTTCATGCTGGATAGTATCCCAACACTGGGGGCTGATCTACAAATCAAAGAGGGCCATTTGGGTATGCTGACCAAATGCTGCTTTTACTGCTGCGTGATAAATTCTCTCACCTTTTACTAAATATGAACAGTGTTTGAAAATGGTGCTCATATTAACACCCATATGGCAATTATATCGTTTACACTTTGTAATCTTATACAACATATTTCTGAACAATAACACTGTATGCCTTCTAGCAAGTGGAGTTACAATACACGCTCAGTGAGCACTTTATTAGGAACACCTGTTCCTACCCATGTTCATTCCCAATTTTCCAATCAGCCAATCATGTGGCAGCAGCACATAAAATCATCCAGTTACAGGTAAAGAGCTTCAGTTAATTTTCACATCAAACAACAGAATGAAGGAAAAATGTCAGTCAGTCTCAGTGACTTTGACCATACTTTGGTCCTCGGTGTCCGGTGGGCTGGCTTGAGTATTTTAGAAACTGCCGATCTCCTGGGATCTTTACACACAGAAGTCTCTAGAGGTTACACAGAATAGTATGATAGAGGTCAGAGGAGAATTGCCAGACTGGTTCGAGATGAGAGGAAGGCTAAGTTAACTCAAATAACCACTCTTTACAACTGTGGTGAGCAGAAATGCATCTCACTATACACAACATGTCAAACCTTGAGGCGAGTGGGCTGCAACAGCAGAAAACCACATCGGGTTCTACTCCCGTTAGCTAAGGACAGGAATCTAAGGCTACAGTGGGCACAGGTTCACAGACACTGGACAGTTAAAGATTGGAAAAAGACCAGGCGATATTTTGCCAATCTTCTACTGCCCAGATTCTGTCAGCTATCTTCCTGTCAGCACTGAACCAGTCAGGCTGTTCTCCTCTGACATCTCTCATCAACAGAATGTTTCAGTCTGCAGACCTGTATCTCACTGGATGTTGTGCATTAAAATCCCAGGAGAGCAGCAGTTTCTGAAATACTCAACCCAGCCCGTCTGGCACCAACAACTGTACCACTACCAGAGTCACTGAGTCACTGAGTCACATTTTTTTCCATATTAACTTAATTAATTGAAGTTCTTAATTTGCATTGGATGACATGATTGGCTGATTGGATAACTGTATGAATGAGCAGGTGAATGTATGTCTTTCAAACTAATGCTTAGCATTCTTATGGTATACTTGCTACTCTAGGAGTCATGATGGTCTCCTGCCCACGTCTTTAAATTAATATAATGTTGAAAATCCAATGCTAAAAACAGACAAAATCTACTAAGCATTAAACTTTAGTACATACTTACATACGGATCTTTCCAGGCCTGACAGTGAGATTAAGAACTGTAGTGAAGGCTTCAGTTTGGGAAATTGTACAGGACTGAACTATGGTAACGTTAACGGGACAAAAACTAAACTAGGCTACACCAATTGAGCTCTCTGAAATGCCATTTTAGAGGCAGTACAAACACGCAAAATAAAATATGCTTGCTATATTAATACAACAAAGCAACATATATATTTTATACCAGAAAATGTAGTACTTTCTGAAACACAGCAATATTACAAGGCACCCACATTGAAAGCAATTCAGTAAGTATAGTGCAATGTTGTGTAGGAGTGTTAAACATTTAGCAAAGCAAAGATTTTGGCCACCTTCTTGAGCTGGCTAGAATACAGACATGTGCATATGGCCTCACTTGTCATTCTCCTCCCTTCTTTCTCCACTGAGGTCCAAACTGACCACAAAAGGTGGAGGAGAGAACAGAAAGAAAGTGTTTAAGCTCTGGGTCAGAAACACTGACCGAGTCCTGAGTTGCATGGGCCAATCCCCTCAGCTCATGTCTTTATTAGAGCTGCTAGGTGGAGCAGAGCTGGGAGTTTAAATGTTTGAAAGAGTGAATAGACTTCTGTGCTTGTCTGGAGAGCTGACAGTTTCTCAGGGAGCTACTCATCATTTAGCCTTTTGTGTTCCCTGCCTTTGTGAAACATTCCATAAATCTCTTTAAGTGATTCTGGGATTTATTTGATTGTTAAGATTCTAGTGTGTTCCATGTGTAGATTGTGCAGCATTGTGTTTTTTTTTTTTTTTTTACTCCAGTGATGAGTTCAGTGATGCTCTTTGAATTTAGTGAGAAATATACTGGACTTTACCACTCCCTTCTACTTGTCCTCACAAGTTCAAGTATGGTCAGGAGTGCTAATGGCACGGCACTGCATTTTCCATATTATAAGTTGGACAGAGAGGATAGGTTGTGTGTGGCGTGTATGAGTTTTCCATTGACAGTCTGTCATTGGCCATCAGCACAGATGAAAACCTAAAGGTGTTCCTTCCAGAAAAGCTTCCTTTGTGCCCAGTTTGTGGCACTGTGCCAGTGCGACCCTGATGCCTGCAGCTACACAGGAACTATTGTGCAGCCTGATCGGAGATCATTAGAGCTAATTAGAGACCTGAAATCCATCCGCTCGGATCGCCAGGCAGAGGAGTCGCTCAGAGGTTTGTTCTCTGGAATGAGGCGCTTCTGCCAGCTCTCGTATCTCTGCACGTTCCTGTGGGCTCACTTCCAAACCACATGTGACTTTTGAGAGGAAGTTGTGCCATCTGCTGTGATGAGAGTGAAGCTCACTCTGCTATAACATTGCAGTAGTTACTGTATGTGTTGATTTTAAATGTGTATTCTTGTGTTTGAACCAGCTTTGTTTCTTTTCTTTTTTTCAGATTCCACAACCCACAAGCCTCAGTGGCCTCCAGGTGGCAGTCCCCGTGATTGTAAGTTCTCATAATTCTTTAAGACTCGTTATAGATTGCAATCTAAATGTACATGGGTTCCGAAAGTCTGAGTTCACTACCGAGAACGGTTTCATCATTCTACAAAATTACATGTGTCTATAACCGGTTTTACTGACTGAAAAAAGTATATACTGAAATACATTTAAACAAATGTAATATGGTGAAGTGATCAAAACAGAATAAAAAACATTCCAAAAAAACAGAATAAAGAAAATGGACAGTCCACATGCACAAGCAACAACAGAGTCTGCTTCAAAGCATTTGGTCAATCAAACATGGTTAAATTGGAACAAATATAAAAACATTAAAACATCCCTTTCAAACATCAAAAAAAAAATCCTAATAGCTGCCTTTGCTTTATCAGTTTCCATTTTATGACATTTATGACAAAGTTTTCTGTGGCAAAAAGTTGATGAGTTGGTAGGTCTTGTGTGAATTTAAATGACTAGTTCATTGACACTTTATCAACAATGTTGGAATTTTATTAGTATTAACTAACACCATTTCTGTCCTTGCAACTAGAAACCTGGGTTAAGCAGTTTATTAGGCCTTCAGAATAGCTATCTAATGATACAACTGATCAAACAGAAACTCACCCAACACCAAACACTTAGAAATAAAATGTAAATGTCCACCATTGGTGAGCAGTGAAAGGCAGCACAGTGGCCTGTATCAATACAATTTGTAAGTGGACATATTCTGAAATGTGGTGTGACATCAGCAACATGTTGCTTGATAGTGTAACTGCAAGGTAAAATGTAAAAGGATAACAATATTAAATTCTGGGAATAGGAGTGTACATGTGTTACTGTTTGAATAAAGTGTGGGGGTCAGTGAAATCTTAAAAAATGAAGCAAACAGAATAGGTGCATGAAAAGAATATTTATATTTAATATATAGTTAGATACAGTGTATGAGGATTTCCCATGGCTAAAACTTAATTTGTCTATGCAGTTTTAAATAATAAGCATGAATTAAGTAATAGTAAAAACAGTCCACTTGGAAAAGCACTTAGACCATTGTAAGGTTCTGTATGTTTTGTAAGCTTCAGGCTTCAGGCAATCGTGAAATGTTTTTGCAGGTAATTCATTTTTTTGCCATGAATGTTTATCAGTATTTGACATGCTTCATTAATTCTTCCCTCATAGCTCACATGTATGTACTGGACACTCCGACTGTGGTGGGCATCGCCTTTGCAGCCTTTGTCATAGGAGCTCTCCTTACAGGAGCACTCTGGTTCATCTATTCACACACAGGTGAGAGTCGGCCTACATTACTGCATCAGAGAGCTCAACACTCACACACCTGGCCTGGACTTTCACTGTTCAAGAAGGTTACAGAAGGTTATCATCCTGTCAAAACAGGAAATGGGGAAAAGTTCCCATTTTGATCATGGAAAAAGCTACCCAGTGCTGACAGATTAAAAACAATAACATAAAACTTGCTGTGATGTAACCACTTCCTGTTTATTAGCTGAAACATGGACACTCCTCTGTTTTCAGCCATTGGAAGTGGGCATTCATGGTCCAAAAGGCATTCTGGGATATTCTGGGTACAATAGAACTGGGACTGGAATTCCCCATGTCTGCTTCGAAGGTCTCTTTAGGCCTCACAGGAAAACATGTACAAACATACACACACACACACACACACACACACACCCTATATTGGATGCCAAGATTTTACCCCCTGGCCACCTTTCCCATCAGGCAACACTCACTGAACCCTTAAAGAAACAATCACTTTTAGCCAGAAATAAGCTGTACAGTTTATGAAAATGTCATCAAATCTGTTTTCATCTTGTTTGAAAGCTAGATACTAAGTTGCTCTGGTGCATAAAGAGCAAATCAGACAAAACACAAATAAAATTTGCCTGGTGGAAAAGCCAGTTCACTTGCCTTAGAGAATGCAGGAAGGTGAAAAAAGAGAGTTTGCTTCAAGTAGCAGTTAATTTTGTTCTCAATCATCAATTAACTTTAGAAATGCGAGACAGCAGCAACCAAGAGAATGGACTATCATTTCTTCCTTGTACTATGACACTTTGTGCTACAGTTTCTATGTTTTTAGCACCAAATGGTAGCGCACCTTCCCCCGACATTCTTATAACTGCTAGTGTATCACACCATATCACAAAAACACTAACATATACACATTTTACAGTTTACTAATGCAACAGTTATGAAATCATTTTTGTAAAGCCACAGCACCTGCTAGGAAAAATAAACACACCTAACAGAATGTCTTAGAACACTGCAAGCACGTCCAAGGGCAACAGTGTCTATTTCAGGGGAAAGCTATGTGCAGAATGTGGAGGATGAAGCTGCTACACTGCTCCAGCAATTCTCTTCATGATTCTTCACAGTGTTTGATTAATTACACTCAGGAGGAGTCACATCCACAGTTGGCATGATGCCACTAATCCGCAGTGCCGTTGACCTGCTTCGCCAGGACACTTTTGATAGTAGACTATTTTTTTCTGAGTTTGTCTATGTTTTTTTTTTACAATCTCTTTTCACAATCAAACTAATAGTAACTGCTAGTTTGAAGTCTTCAAGCTAATTTTCATGCTGATGTAATCTTGACTTTGCTTGAAAGTCAGCATGTTGAGCTGAAATAAACGTGATATCAAGTGTCAGAGAGATCATCTTTATTCACCTGGTTTGTGCTGGAACGTCTGGAGAACATCATGTTACTTCAACGTATAGGCTTCCTCAAGAGACACAATTTGAAAAGGCTTTTGCTTAGACTAATTCATTAAGTTTTAACTTTGTTTTGTTCTGATGGATAATTTGATTTATGTCAGATTGTAGAGAAGATTTTTTTGTATAGATTACAAAATTAAAATATTGCCCCTCCCAAGCCCTATATCCGCTATCATTGCCGAATGTGCCCTAACATCCGATGCATTCTACAAACAGAGCAGTATTAAGAAAGCTCCTAAAATGCTCTTGTATTATTACATATATTAACATGAAGAAAGAATAGATGGTAGGCATTTTATTTAATAAATTAGGCCAGATGTGTGGAAAAACCCACAGATTGCGTAATACTGATTGGGGGAACCACTTTGGTCACACTTCCTGGGTTGCCAGGTCCAATGGTTAACCTTCTGTAGTGATGTTTTTCTAATAAGAGCTCTAAAAGTAATCAATATACCCGGTTTAACTTCTTACATAGCAAATGGTTACCTCATCTGACTGGAACAACCCTTAAAAGGAGTTTTTTGGGACGTGAGCATTAAACCCCAAGGTTTTACGGTTTTCAGAGCAGCCTAAAATATTGCAGTTATTTTGAAGATGACTAAAACATGAGCAAAAAATAAGGCTGTGTTCTTTCCTCTAGAGGCAAAAATCAACCAAATGCCAGATAACGTCTTGTAGTTTCAAAGTAAAAAATCTCACTTGGTCTCTTTTACTCTTTTACTGATGCTCTATTTCTACATGCTCTCTGTATACAGCTCTCTTTCCATTTAATCTATATTTACATTTATTTATTTGGCAGGCACTTTTATCCAAAGTGACTTTCAAGTGAGGCAGAATCCAATCAAAGCTCAGAGTGGAGTAGTTCAGGGTTAAAGAAACAGTTTGGCCCAAAAAGTGTGTATAAGAGCAGGATCGCTCTAATGATATCTCAGTGGTTAAGATTCTATACTAATCATTAAAAAACCTATACATGTTTAGTATATGTTTTAGGACATAAAAATCACAGCCTTCTGAAGATTACTATAGAATCATAACCACTGAGATATCATTAGAGTGATCCTCGTCTTATACATATATGTAACATGCATCCTTTTGTGAGAGGTCATTTTTTTCACTGATCAAACTAAGATAAATATCACAGTTTAGCGCTTGAGTTGAACACTGTTTACATCTTGTTTAAAGGACACTTCATAATGTAACACGCATCAGAGAGGCTGAGAGAGATTATTTCAAGGGAAACTATGCGGGAAGAATCACATCTTTTGGTTATCATGTGGGGACATGAGGTGAGGAGGCAGAGAAGAGGATGTGAGAGGAGGAGGAAGAGAGAGGGATGTGAGGTGAAGAGGAAAGGAAGATGATATGAGGAGGGGACGAAGAAAAGAGGGTGTGTGATGAAGAGGAAGAGAAAAAGATTCGAGGTGAGGAGGAAGAGAAGAGGATGTGAGGAGTGGAGGAAGAGAAGAGGATGTGAGGAGTGGAGGAAGAGAAGAGGATGTGAGGAGTGGAGGAAGAGAAGAGGATGTGAGGAGTGGAGGAAGAGAAGAAGATGTGAGGTGAGGAGGAAGAGAAGAAGATGTGAGGTGAGGAGGAAGAGAAGAAGATGTGAGGAGTGGAGGAAGAGAAGAAGATGTGAGGAGTGGAGGAAGAGAAGAAGATGTGAGGAGTGGAGGAAGAGGAACTGGTTAACTCTGTAGGCTGAGGGAGGAGCAGGGCCGTTTCAGCTCGAGTCGCTTGGCGGAACATTTCTGGCAGACATTAGCGGCAGTGGGGCCTAAAAAGGGAGAAGCAGGCTGAGTGTGGATTCAGCAATGGGGAGCCCAGTCTCACACACACTCACAAACACACACTCAAGCACACAAATACACACACACACACACACACACACACACTCACACAGACACACTCATACTGTTCCAAATACAACTGCTGTAATTACCAAATCCAATCATTTTTTCTCCAACTTTGAGTCATTGTTTTTCTCATTCTTTGCGCTCTCTCTCTTTCTCTCTCTGTGTATGTATATATATATAATGTGTGTGTGTGTGTATATATATATATATATATATATATATATATATATATATACACACACACACACATATATATATATATATATATATATATATCTCATACACACACAGACACACTTGTAATCACTATTCTTGAAATATCTTTGTAAAAATTTCCCTTATGCAGACAAGCTCACCAAGATACCCCTGCAAGATATAAAACGTTGCACAACACCCTGCCCCAAACACACGCACACACACACACACACACAGGGAGTGAGAGACACAATTATGGCGTGTGGTCAGCCCTTAGCTAAAATATGTGCCGACACACACCATGTATTCTCTGCAGTCCACGTTTCTTCAGCCATGCAATTGGCTCAAACATGGGGTCGGCCCAAACACATGATTGGCTCAGATGTGATCAGGTCAAACACATGATCAGGTTTCAGTCATCTGGTGTCTGATTCAAATAATTGCAGTTGAAAGATGAAATAATTGCAATTATACCACAGAGTGATTGAATTTTTTTTTAATCAGATAGGTCAGAAAGTGTGCATTATTTTTGTATAACAGCTTGGCTCGGACAGACATTCCGGCTGTAACACGAACGATAGGTCAATATTAATGCCTCGCTCTAGTTCGTTATTGTTTCTATAGTAACAGCTTATACACAAGGACTTGTACGGCAGACACACCACATAATCTTAGATTAATAATAAACAGTGTTGTTTAACAAAGTAAAACATATAATCGTTGATGTGGTGATGCGTAATGTTAGGAGAGATTTATTTTCTAATGTCTATGGAAGGAGAAAGTCTTCAGGACAGGAGTTTATGCTTTCTGGTTTCTTGGAAAAATGACAAGCTGTGTTTTTTTTTTTTGAGAGAGAGTAAGAGAGAGAGAGAGAGAGAGAGAGAGAGAGAGAGAGAGCAGGATGGTGGTGAGAGAATGAAAGTCTATCACTGCTAAAACATAAGCAATAACAGGAACTAACTTGTCTCTTGGACGTTCCATGACATTAAATCTAACAATAAACACTTAAATTGCATGAATTATTGTTCATTAATAAATGAAACATTGTAATCATTGGTAAATCGCTGTGGTATAAGTGGAATAACACACTCCAGACCTTGTGGTTATACAAAAACAATAACTCCGCTTCGCGTCGTGCCGCATCACACCACCTCTGCGTGCATTTATTTCGGATAACCATATGGTCGGGCGTGTGTTATTCCTTACATACCGAAACAAGTTTACAACTCTCTCTCTCTCTCTCTCTCTCTCTCCTTTTCTCCAGGTGTTCCAGCAGTGAGACAAAATGTGCCAAGGTCTCCTCCTGCCTCAGAGAACAGCAGTGCAGCTCATAGTATAGGCAGCACTCAGAGCACACCATGCTCCAGCAGCAGTAATGCATACACACATACATAAACACACACACACACACACACACACACACAGACACACACACACACACACAGAGACAAAGTGCAGGCCTGGCAGGTCATCACATGGGGCTCAAATTAATTTGTCTTCAACATCATCAATCTTGGATGCTTTCTGAGAGTAAAGGACTGATCGAGTTTTGTAGAACATCACATTTTGTAACCAGCTCAGTTTTCATCCTAAAATAGTTGGGAATGTGGAAAAGGAGAAGAAACAAATCCTTGATAAAATGTGGATGAACGATGAAAAATGCTGGTGAGGAACCAGGCATGAAAAACCCCTACACCAGCACATTTAATTTTTGCCATATATGGTTGGAAACGTCTGTCGATAACAAAGTTTGTTTACTGCAGTTGTTCTTACAGTGTGGAAGCATCTGGAAGATGAGAAAGAGTTCGATGCTGAGCGTGTGGTTGCACAATGTTTGATGTGCCAAAGCAAGCACAATTCTATTCATGCGTGATTTCAGCCAATTCATAATTAATACAATGTCTGTCTGGTTTCAGAGCAATAATAATCCTAAAGGGAAAAAAATAGACCACATATTTGATACAAACTACTGCATTTTGTCCATTTACTAGACATTTATGTTCCATGTTCCAGTGGAAAAAGTTGTTTTTTTTTATTATATGTTCCACAAGCTGTATTTCCTTTGTTTGACTTATTAGAACTGTCATAAAAGCATCACAGCCAAACCAGCACTTAATTTAATAATATATAAAAATATATGCTTAAAATATAAGATAGATATTACAGTATGGTCACGTTATTACATAACAGGCACAAAATGCATTAACCTATTAGAAGAAATACTACGGGATTCAAAACTAAAAATTAGCAATGAAATTGTGTTTTCCATGTGGAATAGCCTTTTACATGACATAAACGTTTGGGGTTAGTATTGGGGTTAGTATTGGGGAAATTAGTAATGCTAAGAACTAATTTCCAACAGAAATCTGAAATGAAGAACCTGTTCGGATCAGTTGTAATGCAGACCCGGTTTTTCTGAGGTATCTTTAAAATCAACTGATTGTTATAGGTTTAAAAACACAAAATTTACAAACTGCAATTTGTTCCCTCAGTTTAAATATAGCACTGATTTCATTATTCACCATCTTGATTTAAACTAATCAGTGTGGACGTGGTATAGTATTATTCATTTAAAAATCATTATACACAATATATTGTGTTATTTATTACATAATTGGTCAAGTATTGTTTTTTTGACCTTGTCTTTTCATTGAATATTGGTTATTACATGTTATTGGTTGAGACTAAGCCAATATTATACTAATAACCTGCCAGAAATTCATATATTTGAGGTCTTATTATAATTTTGTTCCATTGTTGCAGCAATATTGGGTCCTCAAGTGTAAATGTCTTGAGGTTTTATCAGCCAATACAATTTATATGTGGATGTATTGTAAAAATATATAAATATATTTTTGTATATAAAATTTATATAAAGAATTTTACAAAGAAAATGATATTATACAATGATGTTATCCTAAAGCTATCTAACGTTTAAGCCAAGCTTATCACTTATTTTAATGTGGTTCTAATATAAGAATAGTATATAGATGATACCTAAAACAGAAATCATTTAAAGAGGAATTTATTTATTGATGTAAATGTGCAGCAGCTGTATACAATAGTTTGGCTTAAACAATAGAGCATTTTTTACGTGTGGAAATGATTATGTATAATCACAAAATATTTTAGAGCATCTTTCAGAAACAGCTTTATATACTGTAGATATGAAGAGGAGCTACAGGAATAAGGAGAAGAAGCTTAGATATAATGATTGATTGAATTTATTACAGACCCCCCCTATCTGAACATTCAGAAAGAGAGAGTAGTTTATTAACAGAATACGTTATCTCTGTCATGGCTATTATATATTTTATGTGTACAGCATGCAATGTATTTTTTTATTTTTTTTGTAGATTCATCAGAAAGGTCTCCAGGATGAGAAACAGATTCACAAAACACTTCCTGATCAGCAAAGTCCCTAGTCCCCAGTGTTGAATTTACTCATACAGCATTCAATTATCTACACAATCTGCCCAAAAGTTTGTGGACACCTGACCATCGCATCCATATGTGCTTTTTGACATCTCATTACAGGTTGAGTCCCCATTTTGCTGTTATAATAACCTTCTACTAGATTTTGGAGCATGGCTTTGGGGATTTGTGTGCTTTCTGCCACAAGAGCGTTAGTGAGGTCGGGCACTGATGGCACTGATGTTGGGTGAGGAGTCCTGGGGCGCAGTCAGTGTTCCAGTTCATCCCAAAGGTGTTCAGTGGAATTAAGATCAGGGCTCTGTGCAGGCCACTAGAGTTCCTCCTGGCAAACCATGTCTTCATGGTCCTCGCATTGTGCACAGGGGCATTGTCATGGAACAGGTTTGGACCCCTTAGTTCCAGTGAAGGGAAATTGTAAAGCTACAGCATTCAGAGACATCCTGTACAATTGTGTGCTTCCAATGTTATGGCAACAGTTTGGGGAAGGCCCACATATGGCTGTGATGGTCAGGTGTCGCAAACTTTTGGCCATATAGTGTAGTTGGACACTGTAGTTAGAGATTAAATATTGCTCAATGACTTGCTCTTGAGAGCTCTGGAGACCTAAAGCAATACTTCAGCTGAAAAGGAAATCTGACAAGTTCCTTTTTACCCCGCATGTAGTCATCAGCCGAGACACATTAGGCTTCTGCACCATTAATCCACTAACCTCTCACCGCCCCAAACATGTAAATAATCCATTCACATAAAAACACAGGTTAGAAAGGTTTCAAACTAACATTCCAACTAACGTCTCATTACTGTGTTGTTATTGTATATTTCCTTTTGCATTTCCATACAGGGTTTGTTTTATATGCCATTTATGGTAGGTGTCAGTACAAAGTGAAGCCAAAGCGATTCCCACCGTCACAAACAAACATGAATGTTGCCATTTCAAACACGCCTTAAGGTCACATAGTGATGAAATGATGTGAGGAAAGAGGGGAGCTGGTTTGGTTTGGTTTGCTTTGTACACAGCATGCAGTGTATATTTTCACATGTGAAGCTTCATAAACTCTGTGCATCTCATAACTGTGTCACTTGCTGCAGAATCTATAGAATGTATTTTATTTTAAAGCTTTCAAGTGTGTGTAAACTTGTATAGATGTCTTCAAAACAGAGCAAACAGAGTATGAATATATATAGATAAATATATTTGTGTATAAAGGTATATTTTTGAGAAAAGTTAAGACTTAGAGCCAAGCTATGATTTTAATCATATACTGTGAATTTCTTTTCAGCTTACTTCTGTAGTTACAAGGATATGGGACAATCGAAAATTACACAGAGTTGCCAGTTTATTACATCCACCTACCTGCTGTGCTGAAAATAATCCATCATATCTGCTCAGTGATGGACCTACAGTGGTGTATTTAAGATGGTAGGCAGGATAGATGGAGGCTGACACATTATACATAGCAACAGATGGACTACAGTCAGTAATTACAATTACAAAGTGCACTTGTGTAGTAGATTTATCTGATAAGCTGGCAACTCTGTGTCAATTTTTTATTTTGTTTTTATTCCCTATTGGAAAGTATTTCCTGTGTGTAGCAATTTTGGGTGATTAAACTTTTTTTTTATTCATGTGTGCCATTTTTTTGTACATCAAACAAGCACATGCTTTCATGTAAACTCTATACTTATTTGTTGTATGTGTGCACATGTAAATGAGTTTTTGTCACATTGCCTAAAACTATAGAGATATAGAGAGATATTGTCTCAAAATATATTAATGGAGTATTATTAACAACTATTAACCAAACTTAATTTGAAAAAAAAAAAAAAAACAGTCACCCCACTTGCTCCAAGTCATTGTTGAGTAAAATGCTTTGGTTTTGACCTTTCGTCAAATTCCAGTTGACCAATAACATTTAATGTGTATGCCTTCTTCTAAGACTTTCTCATCCATGAAAAATGTGCCAAATATCAGAAGAATTTTAGAAGCAAAAACATTTCCACAAAATCTGTAAACAAAAATCTCAGCAATGAGACTAAAGGGATAATAAAGGAGAGTTCTTCCTTTTTTGCAAAAACTGAGTTTTATTATATTCTAATTGTTCTAACTGTATCTACTGTCTCTATTTTTAAATTGTGATAATTTCTATTCTGCTGGTTTGATTAATTAATTCCCTAAAGTTGAAACAAGTTGGAAATTATTTAAAATACATATTCCTCTGTAGTCAAGTCAAAAGCACACTTTCCTAGAAGGCCAGATATGTGTTCATGTGTTTGTATTTGTCTGAATGTTTGCTGTTATATCTACCTCATATTTGTGGTGTGTATGAGCTGTTGGCTTTGCGTGTATGTGTGTGCGTGTGTGCGTGTGCATACCTTATTGAGTTTGAGTAGCTTTGTGTGCTGTTCTCCATTACGTGTGCATTGTAAGAATCACTAAAAGCTGGATGTTTATTGTCATACCATATATTTAGTAAATGTTAATGTGAACTAAAACACACTCAAAACCGCTCAGTTGACAAATCAGGTCCGTCTGTTGGCTGTCATTTCTGATCGTATGTGAAGCTTTTCATTTGTCTGTAAATAAACTGTGCTGTAAATATGCATGCTCTCTAAATGTTCTGTGTATATATATATATATATAAAAATAAAGTCATATAATCTTCACCAAGTGTGTTTGTGCATCTGTCCCAACAAACTGTCCCTATATGGTTTAATCTTTAGGGAGGTTATTGGCTGTGATTTTTCATATCCAGACTATTTTCCAGTTTCAATAAATCTTCCTTATTGCATATCATAAGCAACCATGGTGTTGTTAGACATTGTGTCTGAATGACACATATTAACATTGTGTTAGCATTGGCTCTGAAAGTGTACAGTCATTCGGCCCTTTCTAGGGCGAGGTCCTTACAGGATGTGAGCCATGAGGATATTAAGCTTTATGAGTACATGCACACACTGTATTTTCTTTGAGGCAATGTAAACCAACCATTTTATTAAAGGAAAAGTTTGGCCAAAAATATAATCTACACAATATCCCCCATATTCCAAATGTACTTCATCACCCAAGACAAGTTTGGTCTTGAGCTTTGCACCAGAGGCTAAACAATAAGAGAAGCTGATACTCGTCATCATAGCATCTGCATCTGCAAGTCATCACACAGTCGCATTAAATCATGACAACTTGTTTAGTATCTGAAATAGATTTGCTTTTTCTGGGACAGTGAAGCAAGCTGTTATCAATAAAATTGGACAAATGTACACCGTAAAGCTCAACAGTAGGAGCATACATGAAGCTCTGTATCACTTTCATGCTAAGGTGTCACGATGCTCACGCAACAGGCGTGACTTTAATTTGTTGTGAAACTCCACACAGACGATACCTCAAGCTCAGAATCGACCTCGGGAATATGGAGCTGTGAGGCAGCAACACTACTTGCTGAGTTGCGTGTTAGAAGTGATGATTATATGTAAGTTTCAGTTGAATTTAGTTAGGCATGCTGTTTGCACAGTGTAAACCGATCTTCCTGGCCTTCCTGTGTGGAAAATTGCAGACACCAAATATATTTTGACCGATTGACTACATTTGGGCTAAAGTGAGATTTGTGTAAATGTCATTTTTGGCCTTGAAGCAGGTCATATTTCCATCGTGTGTCTTTGAAAGAGAGGAGAGCAATGAAAAGGAAAAAATAGGAAGTGGCTGAGGGAGAGCTGGACCAATCTCCTGGTGACTTCATCTCCAATTTTGAGCTGACCAACACATACTCTGACCACCATGAGGCGGATCTCCATGATATCACCTCCACCAGAGCCCAAAAGGGCCATTAACCTCAGCGGCTCACGTCACTGGGTCTCAAATTTGATTCACTTAAGAGTATGTGCCAGAGAAACTGTCTTATTTAAATTACTTTTGTTGTGTACAGTCTCCTTTCCAGTGGCTTTGCTTCTTCCCATTTTAAAAAAAGCCAGATGATTAGATCACAGAGGAATAAATGTGCTGTGTTTCAAATGCTTTTTCCAAAGATTGTTATTCCTTTGCACGGTCATTGTTTAGGAGGAGTGATGACATGAAGGATCCTGGCCGTTAATGCTCAAAACTGGCAGGTCTGAAGTATTGCACAAGTCTATTGTTAATACAGTGTCTCTAGAGCATTACTGCTTTTCAGTTTTAGTAAGCAATAGAGCCAGCTAAATCCACAGTATTGATTTCCTCATACAGTGCTTATTTGTGTAGTTTGCTGTAGGTAGAGAGAAAAAAAATGGTTTACTGGCTGATTTTTGATAGCTTATGGTAAAAGATTTCCAAAAATTAACTTTCACAATTTCCCCCTTACCACATGTAGTCAGTCAGCCAAGACATTTGTTTGTTTCTTTAGTTTGGCACTGAAGCTACAAGATTAATGTAGCTAACGAGTAAACAAAGCTTATAGTTACCAGGGTAACATCTTATTAATGCATATTTCATACAGGGCTTTTTTTTTTTTTAAAATATATTGTTTATTGCTTGTATCAATACAAAGGAGGTTGAGTTTTAGGCATGTTCTTCTTCTAAACTTTTTACTGTTTACTATTTTACTTCAATTTTTCTTCTGTCTGGTTCATTCCTCCCTCTGTGGTTTTGTAAAGAGAGGATTTAGGCAAGACTATGGCAGGCAGAGCACCAAACAGATACGACATCAACAGAAGCATGACAATGAGGTACGCGGAAACCAGACTGATAACTTGTGTAACATTTGCTATTAAATATTAACTGAAACCCCAAACTGTAATGAATGTAATTTAATCATTGTATACAATCTAAAATAACTATACAATTATACAACCAAACCTTTTATCTCAACATACTTTAAAATAAAAGCATCATTATGTAGGTTTAAACGGCTTTAAAAAAACAGCTTTTGTCACTTACATATTACACATCTGCTCCCACATACCCCCCCTCCCCCCAAAACACACACACACACACACACACACACACACACACACACACACACACACAATTGACAGGCTAACATTAGCTATATTGCTATGATGGTACATTTTGCCAAGAGGGGTTTTAAATTTATTGCATGCAATATATCTGCCAGTGTCCATAAAGCGTATTCAGTGGTGCTGGATGCAGTATTACTGTGTGCAGGAGGAAGAGGCCCTCACCCTTTATGAACGGAAACAGTGCACAGAGTCCAGCACTGAAATGCACACAATGAAACTTGTGCCAACAATAAGCCATGGCAACACACACACACACACACACACGCACACATACTACACATCCATTCTACACAAATTTCCTAAATAGAAATGTGCTAATACAAAACAACAGCAGCAACAACAACAATAAGAACAAGAACAACTGCATTATTATTATTATTATTATTATTATTATTATTATTATTATTATTATTATTATTATTCAGGTGAGGTAAAGTAAAGATAAAGGTAAGATACATACTGTTCAATATGTAACTATGCAGTGACAAAGCAGGAACGAATGAGTAATGAACTATTGAATACTGGGTAATTATTTATTAAGTAATTATGAAATAATGGTTTGATAGCTTATTATGAACTATTGAATACTTACCATCTTATACTGTATATCTCCTGGAATACTACTCGCTAAGTGTCGATTAATTACTGATCGCATCAGCTCCTCAGATGCTGTCTTACCTACCTACTGAAGAGCTACTAGCTGATGCAAATTAGCTTGCTCTAACACTTCAGTAACTACTACTTTATTATTAGAAAAATAAAAAGTCGTGCTTAGAGGAGGCAGAGGTCAACACACCTCATATTCCACTGTCTCTTCTGAGCTCTCTTTGATCCTTTATATGTGGCAGTATGACCTAATGTGCACAGTGGCCTGTAAGTGAGACTAGCTAAAACACTACTGTCTAGTAGAATAGATTTCTTACCTCTCATCGTTCTTTTCTCCAGGAGGAATTGTGATTATTTAGCATTAAATCATCACCTATCACAATCACAAAAATACATCACTCTGTGTATGTGTCTTCCTTCCATTGTTTTTGTGGTATCTTTTCAAATATTACTGAATAAGAGGTAATTTGTATAAGTTAGATAAGGACTGAAGTGTTCCTGTGTCCTTCCTTAGGAGTTACTAATCCTAAGTTAAACACATGCTAACTGTACTTTACTTATCTAGTAGCTGTCCAGGAGATATATGAGACTTGGTAATTATCACTTAGGTCATAATGAACTAACAAACCATTACTTTATTATTATGTACCCAGTATACATTAGTAGTTAACAGTAATAAGGTGCTAATATAGTACTAATCATTCATATTAAGTCTCTGCATAGTTACCTGAATTATTGAGTTATTAATTGTGCGTATTGTAAAGAGTTACCAGCAAATCATTTAAAGGAAACGAGAAATAAAATAAAAAAATGGAGTTTCAGTTAATAATTACAGACTGAACATTAAAAGCTCATGTATAAAACTTTTTTCTCATTTTTGAGGGAACTCCACCCATATGCCACACAAGCTCTGCAGCAGCCTTGTTACCACGAAAACTAAACTATGAGTCCTAAATGAGAACCAAATGCTGCAAAACCACAAATGCAACATTCAGCAAATGAGGAAAAGGAGCTAATAATATTTTTTGTGGACGCTTAATTGGAATAAAATAGACACAGATGCCACTGGAGAGAGTGCAGCACTGGGATGTAAACAACTACACATTCATAGCACATATATGCACTCAAGTACATCCATCTTATAGCATGTGCATTCTTTATTATACAGAAATACAGTGGCAAGTACCATGCTGAGTAAATGCCTGTACCTGCCATGTGGAGAAAAAGAGCTAATAATATTCTTGGTTACACTTAATATGAAAAAATGGACACAGATAACTGAAACTTAAGGTCAAGAACAGAAACGTGAGTTGAGGAGGAGAGGCTGGCGAAGATTGTACTGTGACACATAAAACAACATGGTGGATGATGGATGATCTGCGCTCTCAGTAGGAAAGGGACGTGTGGGTATGAATCATTTGGCCCCTTCAACAAAGTAAGTGCACTTATCTTTCTAACTAACGTAGACCAAACACTCCTCCCAAGAGCGTGTGGGGAAGCTGTTATTCTCATCTCTTTTGTTTAGATCTTTGAAGAGGGTCATTATCAAGTCTGCAAGCGTTGCTTAGGCTGACGCTCTAATAATCAGCATCAAAATACACAAATCACAAATCTGACAGTTCTCAAATGGTGACGCCTTTTTTGGTGAAAAGCTAAAAATGTCAAAAGATTAGTTCTCCTGAATGCACTGCAAACAACCTGGATTTGGACAGTTGCAATAATGATGTGTTTATAGACTGAGAACACAGATGGTCAGTTATCGTACACGCCATCATAGATTACAATTACAGTGCAGCAGTCGTGCAGCCAGGAATTAATTTCAGGTGGGGGGAGGAAATATACTAAATAAAACTGATGTGTGTTCTATATGGTTGTATTGATGTGTGACATGCTCATGCATTTTGAATGGCTAGCAGACAGAATTAGTCAAGTCAAGTGGAGTTTATTGTCATTTCTACCATATACAGCCAGTTAGTACATACTGAAACGAAACAATGTTCCTCCAGGACCAAGGTGCTACATAGGACAAACACAGAAGAACACAGAACTACAGGGGACTACATACATTTATACATAAAGTGCACAAGTGCAAACATGCGCAGACAGCACGAGACAGTACAATGACTACTGGGATAGACAATGGGCACAGTAAGTCCCAGTGCAGCGCCGACCAGTTTAAGCACGGTGATGGCATAAATTTGTTATTTAATCATTTAAGGCATGATCTAGCATCAACTAATCGTGCCATATTAATAGCGCATAAATTAAAATCCTTTATGACTGTTCCACTGAGAATGACTAAAATAAAATGGGACTTAAAATAAATGACATTTTTATCTTAAGAATCAATATCTACCCTACTTTTTCTCCTTCTCATTAAATCTCCAGTACAGGCTATCACACTGATATCTCTGAACTCCCTCAGTGATTCTGATAGGCTAATCCTGTTTCTCAGCATAACAGCTGGTAGCCAGTAAATGTGACTAATCAAACTAAGAGACGTGTTCATTTGACTTTGTGATATCTCTATTGACCTTTTATGAACATCATTATAGTGCAATCACTGCACAAAACCTTATCTGACATCTATCTATCTATCTATCTATCTATCTATCTACCTACCTACCTACCTACCTACCTACCTAAAGGACTTTGTGTATTGCACTGTGTACTGGATTCTTCTTCAAATATTTCTCTCTCTTCTCAAGTGGTAACAAATCAGAAATATGCTTTAGATGTCACTCTGGAAGATGAGTCTTGATCATCTAATGAGTTCTGACACGATTTTTTGCCCAGTTTTCTTTTTTGAGCTTTTGTAATATATTTTTTGGAAGAGTTAAACATTCACGGCCTCTTTGGAAAATCATCCAATAAAATATGCACTTATTTTGACTTACACATCCACTGCCAGCCTGAAAGTCTTTGCCAGAAACACAGGCCAGATGTTCCAGGAAGACCAAACCTTCATTATGGTTTGTTATTCAGTGGTGAAGCTCAGTTGCGTGTCTGAATCTCTGGATCCATTCGAACAATGTTTCCCCATCCCCTGCTCTCTCCATCAGGCTCTAAACACTACCAGATGCTGTACCCATCTCCACCAGTGCCAACCTCCCCCCCACCCCTCACACACACACACACACACACACACACACAGGCTGGTGAATGCTGAATGCCAAGTCAATCAGTTAAAAGTGAAAGCAGATAGTTAAAGCACAGAGGTGTATGCATACTGCCAGAACTCTGCTAAGGCATGCTGAACTTACGTAGATTTATGGGAATTCTACTGAATTCTACTGTGATTTGTACTGTAAGCTTAACTATTTTAAACTAATTGTAAACTATTATACAAGTGTTACCAATCTGGGAGTATGATGATGCTTTTACTGAGATACATGAAGCGTCTTTTTGAACTGGGAGAGGACGCACACATCTCCCAACCTCAGCTTCACTGCTTTTTGAAATGTTTTCTTCAAATTCAAGCTAATTTCTTCATAAAACATACTGTATTCTGAGCACAGTCTGTATTGGATTAAAAATTGCTCACATAAAAACCTAACTTAACGTGGAGCTAATATCAGTATATTTAATATATTGAGAATATACTGTATAAGATACACAACTGCATCATCACTGGAACACTGGGCTTGAGGCAGGAACACACCCTGTTTGGGATGCCAGTTCATCGCAACACACATTCAAACACTGATTCACACCCAGGGGCAATTAGTAGTTGCCATTTCACCTACTGGCATAATTTTGGGAGGTGAGAGGAAACAAGAGAAACCAGAGGAAACCCATGTGGACACACACAAAAAAAAAACATGCAAAACTCCGCAAAGACAGCAACCCATGCTCAGGACTGAACCGGGACCTAGGAGCTGTGAGGCAGAAACACTACATCCCCCTAATGTAGTCATATCCAGTTCCTACTTGTTACCTAGGTAAGCTGCTTATGTAACATGACAGGCTGACTGAATATCTTTGGAAGCACTTACTGCCCTGTTCTGTATGTACATGAGCTAACAGATGCCAGTGATTGGCTAGTGTCCCTCTGGTCAACAGAGGAGAAAGGAAGGCCATTATGTACCAAAAAAGGCAATTATGTGTGGGCATGGTGTGATATGATTTTATATAACAATAATACAACAGCAAAGCCAAATTTCAGTGGGAGTCAATGATTATAGGTTTCATTTTATTTTTTTTTTCCAGAAAGAAGAGACCATATCCTGCTCTCTAAATAGCAATACTGGAAGAATTTTTTTTGTCACATCCTTTTTCTATACAATTGCCAGCCAGATTTTAGTAGGGCTCTTTTAAGCTCAGAAACCCGAATGTACAAACTGGCAAAAGTGATGGCAAGGAGGTGGCAACTAGGATGAGCCAAAAAATTTAATAAAGCATGGTTTTGGGTTTATATCTGAAAAGGGCTCAAGAATAAATTCATCAGAAGTTCTAAAATATAATACACTTGAAGGCCTAACCCTTTTGCATGGCTTATGACTCTGCTTTAACCTTTTCCCATTCTTTCTAGGAAGAGTGTATCCCACGACCAGGCCGCTCAAGGTGGAGCTGGGTCAGTTATTCTGTGTGTTTGCGTTACCTCCTCAGGGAACAGGGGCTGCATAGAGTTCAAAGCTAAAAATGTGAGAAATGTGGGGTGAAAGAGACTCGCTGTGTGTGTGAGACCTCTGGGCCAGCAGAGCATGGTGTTTGATTGATGTTCAGCATGGAGAAGAAGAGGAGGCTTTGTCACTACCTACCCGGCCTCACTGAGAGAACTGTTTAAGTTTTCCCGAGCCTCAGTGTCTGGATTTCACGTTTTCCTGCTCAGGATCTTTTTCTCTCTTCCACAAACACAACCGGATACCATTACACAAGACTAGATTTGCTTCCAGGAACAAGGTTGTGTAGAAGTTTTACCGGAAGATCATGAGGTGTTATCACACAAGGGTGGACAAAACTTGGTTGATAGTGCTAAGTAAACAAGCTTCTTTCAAGTCAGCCTTTAATCCACTCCTGAAGGAGAAAATGAAGGTCTCCATGTGGTTATGGTTATGAATGAGAATTTTACTTAACAGGGAATAACTGATTTAATGTGAGGCCTCGAACAAGGAAATAGAAAATGGAAAAAAAACACTATGCTAGTCCAGCAGTAACTATAGATGGCACCATAGCCAAAATTTTTATAGAATTTTTAATACCTGAATGATAACAGGACAGTGTCATTCTTTGCACCAATCAAATCATTGGGAAGAATTTTGAGAAAAAATTTGAAAGTTTTATTTAAACAGTAAACTACAAGTTATTTTATTGAAGCTTTTCATCTTCAATTTATTTGTTGTGAGGATTTGTGAGACATACAGCTTCTGTTTTTTTTTTTTTTTTTTTTTTTTTAGTAGCTAAATGCAACTGATTTAAAAAAAAAATTTAAATGAATTTAAAATGGATGAAGGCAAAACACTAAAACTAACACTTCCCCTAACCTTTGTAACTATGTAATCACTCACTCACTTTCAGTAACCACTTTGGATCTGGAGTCAGGGAACACTGGGTATGTGGTGGGAATACATCCTGGATGGGACGCCAGTCCACTGAATGGCACCATTCACACACTCATTCACACCTAGGGGCAATTTATCTTAAGTAACCAGAGAACCCAGGGAAACCCATGTGGACTGAGGGAGAACATGCATAGAAAACCCCCCCACACAGTATGCAGAGCTCAGGATCAAATCTTGGAACCTGGCCCTGTGAGGCAGCAATGCTACCTTCTGTGCCACCCCACCACCCCACCTTTGTAACTTTTCGGATTATTATTATTATTTTTAAATTATTAAATTTGCAAGTGTGACATCATGTTGATCTGCTTCTACTGTTATTCATGCAACACTTAAAATGCTCTCCACAACCCAACATGCCATATGTGGTGTGAGACTTTAAGACAAATACAGTTACCTGTGGTGGCATTGTGGTGCAGTGGGTAGCATTACTGCTTTACAGCTACAGGGTCCTCAGGTCAGTTCTGAATGTCTGTATGCATGGTACTCTGCTACGCACAGGCATCCCATCTAGGTTTTGTTCCCAGGATAGGCTCTGTCTCCCTGACCAGGATAAAGTGGTTATGGAATATGATTACAGAAAAATTGGCATAATTCCAGATTAGAACCATGTGCTTCAGTGCCCACATTAAATGTTCTGAATATCTTCTAATTCCTTAAGATCTTCATGCTGGATTATATACTGTAAGATTATAAGACAAGTCTGCATTTAGACTTCAGTTTGATGTTGCAGTATTCACTGAGATAATACTGGTTTTGGTTTATTTAGCAGGTAATTAACACACATTAAATCTGTCTCTGTATATATTAACACACTGGTACTTTGAAGATGGGAGCATCAGAATCTCTCTCAGGCTGGCACTGTCATAGCATTTTGCATTAATCGCTATCCTCAGCCCTTAAAGCTGATTTATTGTCCACTCACAGACTAATAGGGCTTAATTCTGGCCTTTGTGCAGGGCAAATAAATATACAAGAGCTTGTCACATTTTTATGTTGAAACATCAGTTGCAATTGATTGATTGAAAGCTGGAATTTATGAGTGGTACTCAACACTATGTGTGTTTAGAGTAGAAGGTGGAAGGGGGACAAGGAGGTAATGAACTAGCTCATGTTGGCGTAATGGTTGGATTCCTCACAGCCGTTACCTTAAAGCCTCTCAGAGGAATAATCGTCTCTTTCCTCTGATCTCAATAACAGAAGTTCAGTTCTACCTTCAGTCTGTGGTGTGCCTTATACAAAGTTAATGTCTACACTTTTCACTTAAACAGAGCTAGACAGAGAATGAGAGAGGCAGAGAATCATCTCGGGTTTCTCAGTGCCTGTAGTTCTTTAGTTCTATAAAAATTACATCTTTCATTTCAAATGTAAGAAAGAGTATTGCATCCCCAAAAACTGCTAATAGCAAGGGGTGGAAAAGTACAGAGAAAATGGTATTGTGTCAGAATCTTACTTACTTATAATTTATAAAACTTGCAAGCTAGCAAGCTAATTAAAACAAAACAAAAACTAACTTACAAAACTTAACTACCTAAATAATTTAATGAGCTGACTTACAAAAATAACTAGCTAGCTAATTTAAGTAGCTAAATTACAAAACTTGCAAATTTACCAAACTTAAAGTTAACCTACCTCTTTATATTTGATGGTAAAGTTTTATTTATTTAGGATTTACTATTGTGGGAGGCAAATGAAATTTCTCATTGCATATGAGTTGGAAATAAAGTGAATATACATACACACACACACACACACACACACACACACACACACACACACACACACGTATATATGTGTGTGTGTGTGTGTGTGTGTGTATGTATATATGTATGCATGTGTGCATGGTAGTATTGTGTGTATAGCAGAATACCATGCATGCAGTATCTATATATAGTGGTGTAATAGCTAAGGCACTGGCATCCTAAGCCAGGGATTGGGGGTTCAAGGCCCACCTGAGGTGAGCGGTTAGCAGAGTGGTGCAGCGGAAGTGTGCTGGGCCCATAACCCAGAGGTCGATGGATCGAAACCATCCTCTGCTAATTCCGGTCTGTTTTAGCAGTAGTGGCTGAAAGGTTAAGGCTCTGGGTTAGTGATCAGAAGGTCAGGGGTTCAAGTCCCAGCACTGTCAAGCTGCTGCTGTTGGGCACTTGAGCAAGGCCCTTAACCACATCTGCTCCAGGGGTGCTGTATCATGGCTGACCCTGTGCTCTGACCCCAGCTTCCTAGCAAGCTGGGATATGCGAAAAACTGCATTTCATTGGCTCTGTACTTGTACAGAGTGGATAGAGTCATAGAGAGTCCTGAGGGGACTTGAAGGCAGGGACTGTGACAATCAACATACAGAACAAGAGTGAAGCAAAACAGGAAGTAAATAGGAAGTGCTCCTGGTTTTTCTGAACAGGAACTTAATTGCACCTCCTCGTGTCTTTTCCTTGTTGCCTGCAAGGAAAGGAAACAAGGACACGAGGAGTCAAGTACAAACATATCTACCCAATAAGAGGTTTTTGCTCACTGAAGCAACACGCTAAAGCAAAATCACTTATTGAAGTGTTGCACAGGGCTTCACAAGTCTGCATATACACAAAATGGTGTGATACACTGAATAAACATCACTCAAAACAGTACTGCACATGCGCATCACACACTTAAATGTTTTTTTTTACTCTAAAATTTACAAAATTCCACTATAACTTCTCATATGCTATGCTATTTAAAGTCAGGCACATTTTTATTTACTTTTATCAAAAGGTTTTATTTGTACACAGTGTTTCTCATTTAATTATCTGTTGATTTTGTATTGGTGCTGCTTCTTATTATATCATTTATTGGAATTATTTTTTGGCAGAGCTTTTATATCCTATGCTTATGTCACACACTACAATAAAACAAAAACTACTGCATAGGAAGCACTGAGAGCATTATAAAGAGTTGAGACATCCTTCAAGATGGCAGGCTTCGATTGGTTTCTGGGTTATGAGCTGAAGGATATACACTATATCACCAAAAGTATGTGGACACCTGACCATCACACCCATATGAGGGTCTTCCCCAAACTGTAAACATTCTATTGTATATAATGTATAAAATCTAGTGGAAAGCCTTCCCAGAAGAGTGGAGGTTATTATAAGGTTATTATAAGGTATATAGGCTTTAATGCCTGCTTTACTTTAACCTCTTAAATTCCCAGGACTTTCAAACTCTTAGTCCTTCCTATTAGTTTCACTGTATTATTACTGAATAATATGCTTAAAGATTAATAAGTGAGTAATAAGCCGGGAGTATAACAGGTTAATCAGCTAAGCTGACTTGACAAATATTAAACCAATCCGCATCACAAGGTCCACTTTGATTTTTATCTCATGGATAATACAGAGAGCTACCCAGGAATAGCACATAGCTAATAGAGTATTGTCAACAGAATAATGTCAAGGATTGTAGAAATTGTAGAAACTATAATTTAAACCCAGAGGCCTCCAGATTTACTCCCTACTGCAGGTGAAGCTATAAAAGGTAACCCTCTATCGTTAATGCAGACTGGGTGAAAAGATATTTATCTTCCCCCATTTCACCCCTTTAATGAAGATATCACCTGCTGCAATATTACCTTCACTTGGCTAATGTCATTCCTCAGTAAAAAATAAACGTGTTATTCTTTTACTGCCCCAGACCTGTCCACAAAAATAAGTGCTGCAGTTCAAGTGGCTCTTCTGTAAACATATCTCATGTGTCTGCAACAAATCATGAGCTTACAGACTATTATAACAGCTTCCATAACAAATCTTTTACATTAAATCAAATGACAAATTGCTATTATACACAGAGTCACTCAGAGGTTAGCTATTATAAACACTTCCTTAAATTGCCTCAATTACAGGTCAAGGTCAGGACTACTGCATAAACCCGAATGAAATACAGAAATAATAAGAGAGTTCTCATTAACACTTTCTGTTATTAGTCAACTTTAGAGTTCACTTAAAAAAAATCTAAAATGAAATCCTTTATAACCACTTTTAGTTAACTTTAGTCTCCATTTTCTTATCTATTTAAGTTTTGCTGAGGATATCTAAATGATGTTTTCATTCTGTAAACATTTATTAAGTTATATAGAAAAAAAGGTGAAATCTAGTGTATAAAAGGCACTATGATATGAAAAGAAATAAAAATAAATCTTTCAATCCATTTTAAGTAATAATAATAATAATAATAATAATAATAATAATTATTATTATTATTATTATTAGACAGTAGTCATAATAATTATTATCACTGTTATTAATGTATATTATTAGTTAATTACTTATTAATTATTATTATATATTATTACAGTTATGCATGGATTGTCCTTATCATTATTTTAGTTACTCCTGTTCTTCACTTCAGCACTGAATAGTTCATAATTCCAACCTCCTGCATCATTGCCATAGTCCAAAGATGACACATTGCAACACCAACCCCAAGAGCTGCTGGGGTTTCAGGCCAGTAGTTCTGTTAAACATCATTAAAATAGAAAAAAAAACATTTTTTGGTGGAGAAGAGGAGAGGCAGGAGTCCATGTAAGCATTTATATAGTCAGACAGCATGGTGTTCTGGAGGATCGATAACGGTCCAGAGACGTTAGCGTGCGTGGATTGCATAAACAGCTCAGAGGCAGCCCAGACATGAAGGCCAGTTTGTGTCTATATCTGCCTTTGTACTGAGACATCTGCTTTCACTGCTCTCAAATGTGCCAAAGTCAAGAGGCCTGGAATATTAATGTTCCCCCGGTGATTCTATCACGATTTTTCACAAGAAAAAAAAAAATCATATCGGTTTGATTATTCTGTGCATAAACAGACTTGCTGACCCTGGTCATGTGTGTGCTGGGGTAGTGGTTTCTCACCGTATATGGCAAGCTAAACAGAAACACACAGGATTATGACCCTGGACCATTTACTCAAAGTGACTGCCTTGTTTACGTTAGTGTCCTTGACAGTTTTATTTTTCTTGCTGTAATATATTAGCATGATGGGATGGCTGTAGTGGCGCACAGCTGCACTGAATACCAGGTCTCAATCCAGAAAATTTATGACACATTACAGTGTTGGGTTAACCTCCAAACCAGCTATATTACACTGAGCTGTGACTGTGACAAAGACTTTAAGGGTTAATATTCTATGTACTGAAAGGAATGAATCCAGGAACATATTCCTCTTTTTCTTTCTAAGGGACACATCAGAGTGCATTTAAATGGAAGGGCCATTTTAGTTATGGAGGAGTAAATTGTAGGACATATAAACACTCTTCAGAGTCTCCCTAAATTAGTGTGTAATACTACCATGTTCTAAGGTGTGACACTTAAGTTTGAAAGCATGATTTGAGACTGATCTCATTTGTTGCCTTTATTTTATTTTAGCCAATTTCCACCTGTTAGATGAGTCCCTCTCACAGCTATCGAAGTAATGGTGAGCATATTGGTCCCTGACCACCTGCTGCAACTTTTTGAACTGCTGTAATGTCACAGCATAGCGGAATGTGTTTAGAGGAAAGCACTATCTGTCCTATTGCTCACAGATGTCTGCAATCAGCTAGCATCAATCCAATGATAGATGAGAGAGAAATATCATCTTTACCACCCAAACAGAAGGACAATATTGCTCTCTTGGTATTCCAAGCATGGATAGCTGTGGTATTGTTGGGCTTTGGCCAGAATTCCTCTCCAAACACATGCCAGTGGGAGTGAGCTTCTCTGCATGACTGAACCAATTGGAAGATGTCATTTTCATTAACTTCTATTCATTTTCAGAGATTTTTCCAATCTAGATAAATTGGACAAATTTATCATTTGATCTACAAGCATGGCAGTTGCTTCATATCTTCAAAATACGCATTTCTCTAGGACAGTGGGAAAGTCATAAACTAACGACTCATAAACTAATGACTAATGACTATGGTGCTTGCAAAAGAAGGTCCCACATATTTGTTTACCAGACTAGCAAGAACTGTTTGATCATCCTGATTAAATAATATAGTGAATTTATCCTCTCGATGCTTTTATATACAGAGCTGCTTTAAAGACCTTCAAGACCTGTTTTCTTGCACAATCTCAATAATAATTTCGTAAGAGGCCCACCAGGAAGTGATCACTTGGCTTCAAACCTTGCCAACTGAAAACAGCCTAACCCTAATGAGGGCAAAATAATGTTTACAGTATTTAATTTTTATAGTACTCTTTAACAATAGACATTTTCCAAAAAAAAATAAAATAAATAAAATAAAAAACTTTGAGAAATTCAGGCCAGAACCCTAACGCAGCTAAATGTAGCAAAGTAAAAACTTCCCAGCAGAGTATAAATATTGATTTTAGTATTCTGCAGCCCATTTTCTCTTTACTCTACTGTAGGAGTTGGGTTTGGTATTGAACAGATAAACACTCGCTAGTGGAGCTGACATACTGATTTTAAGTCTACTAGACATCACATGATTTCATGTGTCACCTCACCTTTTTAGCTCTGCTTACTTTTCAGTTTGCCCTTTAAACAAACATGCCAGATCTGCAGATGTTCTCCATCAGCTTCAATTAAACCATAAAATAAACAAAAGGAAACAATTACTGTAAATGAAGTAATAATCACCAGCATGGCATCTCATTTACCCACCTGAGTTGTCTGAGTGTTTATGCTCCACACTCATTGGACTAATGCAACAGCTCATAAGAGGTATGTGATAAACAAAAGTCTATATACAATTACCTCCATAGAGAGTAATACAACGTCCTCATATGATTAAAGCAATATATTAGACTACCTGATGAGGTGCAAATTTGTTCCATAATGTTATAAACACAGTGGCTTTTTCTCAATAACACTAATGTGAAGAACGGACATGCATTCCTGGAAAGAATGTTCTTGCCAAGTTACCTTGTAAGAATGAACTCGCAAGGATAGAAGAGCAGAAAATACTTCTTTAAGAATTTTAGAGGAGATGTTTTTGAACCAGCAGGTTCCAGTTAACTTAATAAATTAAGTTATAGGAGAGAGTTATTGTTAGTTAACTAATTTAGCTAAACACTCTTTTACACTCTATGAAATTAATAAATTAATAAATGAAAATGAGTTGTGGGTCTTCCAAATCACTCTTGTTGACATGTTTAAAAATTTTATTTTAACCATCATTGGCAATTGTGTTCTTCTTTAATGGAATTTGTGAACTAGAAGATGATGTAAACTGAGTACATAGTAATGAATGAAGACCATGTATTGAGAAACCCCATGTTCAACCACAATACAAATGATATTATTATAATCACATTAAACTCATACATTATTAATAAAATAATACAAATTAAACAAACTGTTGCCAATAACCTTTTAAACTAACACGACCCTTTGGTCGGTCCAGACGTACATTCCTCATTCTCATAACAACTTACATAACTTTCACCATTAGGTTAACTGCAGTTGATGAATAATTCCCAGTAGTTACTGAAGGATATACTTTGAGTTAAATAACTAAATAAAAAGCTAGAAGATGTGTTTTGTGGTATTGCTCTGGTTCTAAGCTCTGTTTGTTCATATACCGACTAATAATACAATCATAATAATCAAAACTCTTGGGTGAGTTCCACTTAATAATATCTTTCCAGACAAAAGATATCAGAGCTCAATCACATCTTCTGCATGTGCTTTTTGGTGTTCCTGGAATCCACAGGTGTTTTGGGTTTTTCAACATCATACACCCTCCTCCAGGTGACCCAGCTGAAGCTGATCGGACTCCAGCTTGTGTCCAGATGGATCTTCAATCTCAAAGCTCTCTCCATTGCTTCTGTGATATTATGGATGGCTCTTATTATTATTATGGTTCTTCACTTCTTCACTTCTTCACTCCCACAATGCCCAATACATTGAAGGTTCTGGATAGAGATTGGGCAGCAAAACTTCTCCTGGACTAAGTGGTGCTTCACCTTCCCTATGACAGTGCCAGTAATAGGAATTTGAAAAGGATCCCAGCCCCCCACTCTATTCCAGGTCACAAATCCCACCAGTATGTTGGAGCTTAATTCTGCAGAACAGTGTCCTCTACTCTCCATTGCTACCCAGTCCTCATGTCTGGCTTTGGACACCTTTGGATTATGTGACTGCAATGCCTCTCAGGCTCTTGTCTCTTTAAACTCATTTTCCAAAAATCTTAGATGCAGCTGCAGTTGCTGCTCAGGCACCCAGGTAGGCCCAGCCATCTCATGAGGTGGTTTCTTTCCTCTCCAAGATCCCAACTGCTGAGATTAGCACTTGGTATAGTAGGAGTGGCCATGAGATTCTGGGAAGCACTCCCTGTTGGTACAGCCATGCATTAAAGTTCCCTGGTTGATCAGACTAGTCAAATGATTTCAGCCAGCTGTCCAGCTTGGTGCAGCTGGTTTGGTTGGATATTGTGTCCCTCAGACTGCTGTCAAACACATTGCATAGACTTTTTTCTTTTTTTAAATGTATTTTTTTTTAACTGGTAATTGTTGGGATGGTTGTTTCAATGGTAAAATGGAACGTAGCACAGACTCTGTGGTACTTGATAGGTCATATGAAAAAGCCTTGATAGATGGTTGGCATTGTGCATTGCCAGGGAAAACAATATCAGAGAGATGCTCTAGCATCATCCTGTGCCAGCTTGATGTAGATGTTCAGAGGGCTCTCTCATACTGACGTTGGTACAGTAATCAGCGATGAGATTGGTGATGTAATCTAGATTGGTGACATGGTGTTTTGTCAGTATGAGCTGCATCAGCTTGAGGTGAATACTGCCAGGGGCATTTGCTAGGTCCAGCCACAGCACTGACAGATTACCCATACTCTCCAAGCCTTCTCTGATCTGCTGCATTTCCACTTTTCCATATTCTTAAAACAACCTAGCATTCTTGGGATACCCCCTTTCTGAACTGATTTACTGATGAACTGTTCTTTGTGAATAAGGTGATCAGGTGGTCAGAAGGGGAAGAATAGCTTTTCCTCAACACTCAATGTAGACCTGGTCAATCTGCTTGGAATTCTTCTCCTTTGGGGTCTAAAACCCTTCTGCAATTGCTCTGGGATCCTGCCATTTCCTGCCATGATTCACAAAAAACATACAGAGGTGTAGAAGGAGTTTAGGGCAGTTTTTATACACCTTCTATGAAATGCTGCTAGGTCTTGGAGCAGAGTTTGCTCTATGACCATCCTCTCAAGCTTCACTCAGCTGAAGGTCTGACATGTCAAGATCAACTTCTTGCTTCAGAGGATCTACTAGAGAGCTATACTCTGCCAATTCTTAGGATATCAAGTCACTGTAATGGTTTCTTGATGTGTTGCAATCTCAAGTGAGCTTCTAATGATGAATGCTGACTGAATGAAAAATATGAATTCACTCTTTCACTGAATTCCAGTCAGTTGACAAACATTTGTTTTTCTAATCTTGTGAAGGATAAAAAGAATTTGTGATTTACTGGATTTTGTGATTTACTTTACATTGCTATACGTGCCTTCTGCAGTGAATAAACCTGGTAAAGCATGAAGTAGTCATAATTTTTACTTTTTCTCCATAAGTTTTGATATATTTATTGTCTGCGTGTGTGTGCGCACGTGGCAGTATATTCTCTGTCCGTCTTTTCATGGAAGTAAAACCTGCTAAAGTTCCACCTGTTCCTCTCTGAGGAGCCACAGAAAAACATGTCACCTGGAGAGCACCCAGATAACTGGCTGTGTCTGGAAAAAGAGGGGGAGAAAAAGCATAGGAAAGTGGTGAGGGAGGTAGATAGCAGTGAAATAAGACTGAAGACAGAAGGAAGGAAAGACAGCAAGCAACGCAATAAAATACTGTGTGAGTGTGTGTGTGTGTGTGTGTGCGTGCCATTGTGTAAAGGGACATTTCTGTCTTGTGCCAGGAGACAGAGGCAACCAGACAGAGGAGGAGGAAGGACAGACATGACGGAACATTTAGTGCTGTGTGGGGAAAGGGCTCCCTCAGGAGCATTCACCATCACTCACGCTACACTTAACTGCCTGTCCTCTCACACACACCATGTCAGTGTATGCATGAATTGTAAATTAAAGTATTCTCAGTGACTAAACAAGTCTGAACCTGGTCTGGAACTGTCCTCAAGTTGAAAATGTCATGGCCATTTTATCTGAATTACAGATTCAGAAATAGTAACATATTTATTCAAATGGAATTGAAGTTATGTAAGAAGTGGAAAACACTTGCCCTCATAATCTTATTCAAGTTGCATAAATTGTGTAAGATCAATTTCGCCTACAGAGCCTTTCAGATAGCAAACCATCGCTGTTCATATTAGAGGCCACAATAACCCAATGGCATCATTCTGTATTTAGTGACTTGGCCACCATACAGTTCTCTCTTTGCACAATCAGATAAGCAGTTGCCTATGGACATAATGTAAGTATTCCTAAAAATTGCAAATATAAAGAAATTTATACTGCAACAAGACCATGATTTGTAATGGGACAATTCATGTGAAATTTCCTGTGTAACAGATTTATTTATTTGGTTTAAAATCTGTGAGAGTAACTGATGTTTGCTTGGGCAGGTATTATTTGGTGTCACTTGAAGTATCATTAGCTAACTTAGCTAGCTAGGTTAGCCAGTGTTCTGTGCAAATATCACCTAGCAAACCTATTAAGCAAGGCAAATTAGTTTACTGCATATCATTGTTTACAATACTGTAAGTGTATAAGAAACTATAGGTCATAACAAAGGGGTTCTCAGCCTTCCATGGTCTGTGTATGAAGGCTAATAATAATAATGATAGCATCCAAGAATGGCTATTTTGTCTAACGTTACCTAGCTAGCTTTGTTTGGATACAGACATTTATAGCTAGCTAACTGATACAAGTGATCTCATATTTATTCAAGTTACCATGTGGTTGGAAGTAAATTGACACATATCAAATGTATATGAGTGTTCTAGATAGCTAGATGCAAGGGAATTTCATCTAGCCAGGTGAACAGGTAGGCAATATTCCCCACATTTGAAGACTTTCAAGCAGGCAATGTTCCCCACAATTGAAGACTTAAGCTGTTCTAATCTTGTATTTGAATGATGCACAAAATCACACTTACATCCACGTGGATTAAATGAAAAAAGATCATTTTAATTGATTGATAATTTATTTTCTGCCTATATATCTGAAACAACAAAAAGAAAAAAGCATTTTGGGAGACCCTTAGCACTGACATTCTTTTTTGAATAGTGTTACAAGAGATGTAAAATAGTTGTAGGATGTGATGAAGGCTGGAATGTAGTGATGCTTGAAAAGACAAAAACATTTAGCAGTGTGTGTTGAGTGGAAGGGAGAAAACACAGCACTCCTTAGTCCTTCAAAATCATTATTTGCAGATGGAGCTGGTTGGGGTGCACTGCCAGTGAGCTGTATGGATTGGCACAGCTGGAATGTTGTGGTTTCTCACTGCGAGAGAGACCTTGGATGGACTTGGGCCAGACTGAGTTGTGTAAGTTAAAACTCATCAAGCCATGAAATCCTCAACTCTTTGAGTATAACCTTAAACTGTCTATTCAAAAACATTTAAGGGAACTGATTTTTAGTTTATGTATAAGCTTGAAGACCCATCTAGTGTGTCTTCAATGGTCAGTGATAGCTCAGTGGAAAGCACTGGACTACTGATCAGAAGGTTGTGAGTTCAAATCCCAGCATTCCAAGCTGACACTGCTGGGCCCTTGAGCAAGGCTCTTAAACCTGAACTGCTCAGGTGTGTAAGTGAGATAAATGTACAAAAAAAAAGGTTGCTCTGGATAAAGGCATCTGCAAAATGATGTAAATGTAAATAAAATGTACACCCACTGGTCTACAGACAGACCCTCTGTAGTGAACTCTGGTGAACTCTGACCCTGCTGAACTGAAACTGATGACTCCTGTATAGTAGACTTATTGTTCTCAATCTTTCAGACAGCAAATCTAGGACAGTGAACAATCACATATGTGACGTGTAACAGGTCCCTGAGCGGAGTGCGTCTGTTTTATTGTGTCTGAAGATGAGCCACAGGTCTGACATTTCAAGGTAAGTGTGTATATGAGAGAGGAGGCCTATTTTTCAGTACGGCCCTAGAGGGCTGGTTTGTAGGTTCGCTAGTCTGGTTGTCTGAGTCTCTCTTCCCATTAACCACTGGTATGTATCAGCAAACCACATCATGTGTATGTGTGTTAGACCTCTCAGAGGGAAAGATCTAGAATCAGATGTATGAGTACATGTGAATACAATTATGGGCATTGCCAAGCAGAGCTCATAAAAATATGTGTAGGAAATCAGGCATATGTGAAAAGGTTAGACAACTTCAAAAAATTGGAATAATCAAAAATAATGAATAATAATCAGTGAAAACTAATGAAAGATTAATGAATGGATCATAGTACATAGTATCTTAGTGTGAAAACTTTAGTCCAAGTTTGATTTAGTGAGAAGCAGTCATTGTGCACCCTGTTAAGGCAAAGGGAAATAGTGAGAAAAGTTGGCAAGTCAAATCCTCAGAAGAGAAGAGGTGCTGGGATCAGCACGCCAGCCATAATTTTACACACACACACGCACGCACGCACACACACACACACACACACACACACACACACACACACACACACCCTCTAGGTTTACAGAGAGAGAGTCAAATTCTTGTCTTGAGTGTTTCTAATGTATTCACCACACTGCAGCCTAATTAGTGTACTTCAGAAACACACTTTTTGTAATATAGTTCATATGTATTCTGGTTCCTTACTACAATAATGATCATATCCAGTGTGATATCTGTGTCAGTACAGTATTGGTTGATTATTACACTGTGAAGCTGCTATGGTCTAGGCTGTAATTTTATTACCTGTAATTCCCTCTAGTGGTTACTTTGTGTAAGAGGAGGTTAAAAGTTCTCCTGACATTACAGTTTTAACTGTTTTCTTTGCAACTTGTCCAAATGCATACACAGTGTGACCTGCCTTCTGAACTCTCAGAAGAGTAAAGATGTTCTACAAACCTGGACAAACATAATATTTGCTTTAACTTAATTTGCAGTTCACGTTCACTGCAAAACACTACACACAGTTTTAATATGTAAAGACATTATATTATTATAATGCATATGTCTGCTAACAGATGAATCACTAAGTAAAATTAAAAGTGCCAATGAACTATAACAATTCCTTTCCTGAAGAAACACCAATCTAGAGTCATAACTAAAATATTGTATCCTTATCATTAACCATTAACATATTATTCCTTATAAACTAGAATTCCTAAAATATCTGATATAAAAAGAACACAATTTCCAGTATCCATCAGAGGAGGATGAGCTCCCCCTACTGAGGCTTGGTTCCTCTAAGAAATTCTTGCTCCTTAGTTTCAGCCTAGGGAGTTTTTCTTGCCTCTGTTGCACTTGGATTGCTCACTGAAGGTCAAGGCACGGTTGTCTTTAGCTGCACCAAGATCTCAGGTATAATAAATTCTGCTATATTGCATAGTGCAAAAGTTTGCTTCCCCTTAGAACAAAATGAAGACAAAAATATTTTGTTTCTAACAACAAGACATTTTGTGCAACTTTTGCATAATTTCAGTTGTAATATTCACAGCAAATATAGCCTCAGAGCGTCGTTATGAATATCAGTTGCCTTTTGGTTTAGATAGGCTATTTTTGTGGACCTCTAATTTTAGATTTGTGAGGCAGCTTTTAGTTAGTTATACACACTGAGCCACATACCAGAAGGTTTTAGGTAAGCCCCAACTGCAACCATTTTAAAGTACTGGACTTAAAAACACTTGTTCCCCTGTGCAGTTGATTTATCCCTTAATGTCTCAGCTTGTTATTCAGTTATTCAGAAACTGTTATGATACGTTCACAGTGAAACTTAGATCAAAAGCTATGTGGTTGCAAGAATTAGGAATGCATTAATCATTCCTTATTCATTTAAAATATGTTGCTTAATTTATAATTTAATTGATCTTTGTGAATTATTTATGTAGAACTGTGTAAAGCATTTCGAATTACTTTTGTGTATAGAATATGCTGTACAAACAAACTTACATTGCCTATGTTTATAAAAGCTCTTTAGTGGGCAAAAAGTCATGTAAAATGGTAGGTTATGCATGTCATGACTAAGTAGAGGAATGCCTGGGCCATTTTCCAGAGCCAGTGGAGTTTTCCTGTGTGCTCATTTCCCAGCCAAGTTCTAATAGCAAAGTCTTTACCTTGTGTACATGACCTTGCATGTGCAGCTTCTAAAAGGCCCCTGTTACATCACTCTAGTCCTCTGGCCATTCTTGTCAACCCAAATAGTGGTGCTCTATTTAGTTGTAAATTCTTGGTTACATATGTAACCTATTGTTCTACTTCCTTACCATGAGGAGACCGTATTTCAGAGTCATCATGAAGATTTCTAGCTCTCTGCATGAGAATGCTTACAATAACTAAAATAAGTACCCTTTTCTTTGGGGAAAGATGATCGGTCAAAGCATCAATATTGCTTTCTCTTGAGGATGATAATCACAGATTTGTGATACTCATCCATATTCAGGGTGAGATCTTACACTTGCTTAAGTGCTTACACTTATTGAGATGAGAATAAAAATCACTCAGGTGCTGATACTGTTGAATAAGAGCCACTAAAGTATCTCTCTACTGATGATAAAAACCACTCAATCTATTAATACTGTGCTTTACTGAGGATGAGGATCACTTAATATACTTAGTACTGTTCTGTATCTATTAATAATGTACCTTATTGAGGATGATAATCTCTCAAAGGTCCTACTATTAAAGGTGTGAATCACTTAACCACTTGATCTTAGTTGTGGACAATATTCACACAAAGACCCATCACTGTACTCTGTTGAGGATGAGAATCACTCAAAGTACTAATGCTGTTTTCTACCGAGGATGAGAATTACTCAGGGTCAGATGCTGTTCTTGTTCTTGTTTAGGGGGAATGCCAAACTCATCACAGAACAAATGGAGTGTGATGACAATATTTTGGCCTGTAGAATCTGGTGAAGGTGGACAGTGAACTCCATGTCGCCATTTCACATTTGTCCACCAATCCTCCTCCTCTAAGTGTCACCCAGGAGGTAGCTGTAGTGTGTGTCAAATGGCATCTAATGGAAGAAGGCACTTCTTGCCCAGCATTTAGGTATGCCTGTACAATCACTTCCTTTAATCAGCACTCACAAGTTGAGAATACTTGGACCGCATCCCAAACAAACTACCATACTAAATAATATGTTAATATACCACTGGTGTCATTACAATTTGAGTATACTACTTAGTGTGCATTGTCTTGTTTGGGACACAGTCTTGAATTCTCTCTGAATTTGTATTGACTTGGAACTGCATTCATGAAAATAATCCATGCAGTGCAGCCAACCGTTATGAAACCTTCTTTCTTAAACAGCTCACAATAGCATTTTTCTACCAGAGAAGGCAAGATTTCAAAATCTAACATCCTTTAGCTTTAAACAGGGAAATTCTAAACTGTACTAGACTCAGGCGCTACAGGACTGAATTTGGCCCATGTATTTATATCAGCTGTGTGTGCTGTATGTAAATGTATGTACTGTATGTGTCTAAGTCTGATGTATGTGCTGTATGTGTGTAAGTGTATGTGTCTGTATGCATTTATAACTTGGACTGCTTACTTTCCAAAGTCTGCATTCCACATCACTGCAGTACGGCTCCAGAGCACACACTCTAAAAGTCAGTTGTACAGGAAGTTGCTTGGCCGCACAGGGCCGCTGATGAAGCCAGAATGCTGGAACGTGATTTGGAGGAGAGTGAACTGATCCTTCTCTATTCTCCTACACAATGACACAACGTCTGTATAAACATTCTCAACCTAGAAGAACATAAATCACTGCCATATTTCACACTGTAGCTAATTATCTGAGCAAAAAACAAAAATTTGGTGCCAGTTGTAAGTTCTGTAGATGAGAACTGTGTTTATCTTTAGTTTAACTTACAAAAAAGTATGTGACAAAATATGGTGTAAACACATAAAGTGTGGAAAGTATACAATGATTAGGAAATTCAAAATAGTTATGCCCTTAATGCTATACCAGTATAGATAGTGACAATTATATAATGTAAAATACAGAAAACATATAATATATAATGTGGTTTTATTTTGTGTATTTTTTAACTAAAAAATAGCCAATTTTGTAGTATGACTCGTAAATTAAATATCCTGTAATAATGACTGAATCACAGCCAACTCAATATTTACCAGTGGATGCAAGTGCAGATTTTAGTTTTAATGAAAACACAATCGATACAAATAATGATGTTTAGAAACACAAAACATGAACTAAGATAACTAGGCAAAAGCAAACCTGGACCAAAGAACATAACAAGAGTAATGAACAGCAATGGAAGATAAAAGCTATAAGAGGGGGGAACGTCCTCTGCAAGGCCAGAGGGGGGAGCGACGTTCTCAGCGTAGCAAGAGGGGGGAACGATGTCCTCCGCGTAGCAAGAAAGGGGAGCAACGTGTGCCACAAAGCAGAGAAGAGGAGTGACGTTTTCAGCAGAGCACGGAGACAGAGTAACGTCCGAAGTGGAGCGGGGGCAGATCGAAGTCCTCAGCCGAGCAGGAAGGCAGAGAAACAAAAACAGCAGAGCAAGAGAGTGGGGCAACATCCTCAGTGGAGTAGGAAAGCAGAGCAACATCCGAGGATGGGCCGGGCGTAGTAATGTCCGAGGTGGAATCAAGAGACGGAGTGAAGCCCATGGCGAGGCTGTGATCTGCCGTGGTGTTTTCTGCAGAGCAGAGAGGCAAAGTTACGTCCTCAGCCGAGCAGGGAGGCAGGGCGACATCCTCAGCCAAGCAGGGAGGCAGGGCGATGTCCTCAGCCGAGCAGGGAGGCAGGGCGATGTCCTCAGCCGAGCAGGGAGGCAGGGCGATGTCCTCAGCTGAGCAGGGAGGCAGGGCGACGTCCTCAGCTGAGCAGGGAGGCAGGGCGATGTCCTCAGCCGAGCAAGGAGGCGGGGCGACATCCTCAGCCGAGCAGGGAGGCAGGGCGATGTCCTCAGCCGAGCAAGGAGGTAGGGCGACATCCTCAGCCGAGCAGGGAGGCAGGGCGACGTCCTCAGCAGAGTAGGGAGGCAGGGCGACATCCTCAGACGAGTAGGGAGGCAGGGCGACGTCCTCAGCAGAGTAGGGAGGCAGGGCGACATCCTCAGACGAGTAGGGAGGCAGGGCGACGTCCTCAGCAGAGTAGGGAGGCAGGGCGACATCCTCAGACGAGTAGGGAGGCAGGGCGACGTCCTCAGCAGAGTAGGGAGGCAGGGCGACATCCTCAGACGAGTAGGGAGGCAGGGCGTCATCCTCAGACGAGTAGGGAGGCAGGGCAATGTCCTCAGAAGAGCAAAAAAATGTCCTCAGCCGAGCAAGGAGACAGGGCGACATCCTCAGCCAAGTAGGGAGGCAGGGCGATGTCCTCAGCTGAGCAAGGAGGCAGGGCGATGTCCTCAGTCGAGCCAGGAGGCAGGGCGACGTCCTCAGCTGAGCAGAGAGGCAGGGTGACATCCTCAGCCATGCAAGGAGGCAGGGAGACATCCTTAGCCGAGCAGGGAGGCAGGGCGACGTCCTCAGTCGAGCAGGGAGGCAGGGCGACGTCCTCAGTCGAGCAGGGAGGCAGGGCGACGTCCTCAGTCGAGCAGGGAGGCAGGGCGACATCCTCAGTTGAGCAGGGAGGCAGGGCGACATCCTCAGCAGAGCAGGGAGGCCGGGCAACATCCGAAGTGGGGCTGGGAGATGGTCTTGGCCAGGTCAGGAGCCCCCACCTCAAAAAATTTCCTGAGGGGGCGCATGGCCTCAAGCCATTCCTGCGTGGCCCTGACCCAATCTCCTTTCCCCTCTTGCTAGTGCAGTGCAAGACAGGACTTAAATACTAGTGCTGATTAACCCAAAACGTGAGAAACAGGTGCATGTAGTCATGTGACATGATCGTGAGGTGCAGTGGTTGATGGGAAATGTAGTTCCTTGCTGATTTCAGCATATTCCTGACGCTATGGAACTGTTTAATCTCTAAGTTAATACTACTACTACTACTAATAATAAATAATTATGGCCATGTTTGTAAACACATAAAATCACTTTCTAATTAGGTTTGCCTTGAAAAGCATGGAGTGCTATTTACTGGCAAGTATTAGCTTAAATTATAAAAGTATAGCGAAAGAACAGAGAAAAGAGTTGGCTTGAAATTCAGCCATTCACCAAAGGACTTGATTTATTTGACAGCGCCCAAAGAAGAACATTTCAGCCAGAGGTCTTTTCTTTTTTTGCTCCGGTAGCCTCAGCCAACATCTTTTATTCCTTTGTAATAATACATTAAGCGGAGTTACAGCGGTGCTCTATAATTCATTGACTATTCTCTTTATAGAGGGATGTGGAGAGGCACAAATCGCTTCATTGCAGTAATGAGCACCAACAATGGGCAAAAAGGATCACAAGCCTTTTCTCTCTTTTGAAAAGAACAAAAGAATCAGTGATACTTAAAGCATTTTTCTCTTTTGTCTGACTTCCTCAGATATCCAGTGGATAGAAAACAAATATCATAGCAGCCTTCCAAGCCAGCTAGCGTGCAAAAGTAATCAGTCTGCATCACTCATCCAAGGTCTCTCCGTTCTTGATGAGTGTTGTTTCAGAATGACATCAAAGCAGGAGGAAAAATACTTAGAACCTGCAATTTCTTTGTAATCTACACCCTTTTCTAACTTGTTTACAAGGACCGATTCCTGGCCTGGAATGGCATCTCTTTTCACAATGAACAATTTAATTGGTATGATAGATTTAAACTCTCTGTTTTCATAATTCATAATTGCCCCAACGATGCTCTTCCCATAACAAAGCACAAATCAGCCCAACTACAATAGTGCACTTTGCTGAGTTTACTGACATTCAGGGCTCAAGTAAATAAGTCAACAAAGCCTCTGGCACTGAAAGTTTACCGAGCACCCAAGTTGGAGTTTGCAAGCTAGGGAAGAGCATGCAGTGATAAAATGGCAGAATAAAGGGGAGAGCTACACATTTTTTTTTTACAAAGTATATACAGAATAACTCTGCAGTGGGAGGCCAGCCTGAGTTTAAAAACAAAGATTAGCCAAGTATCGAGTAAACGAAAAGCAAAGAAGCCTGAAGGGGGGAAAAAAAAAGCTCTTTACCATTCTTTACCAGTTTGTAGATTTTCATAAGGGCAGATTTTCATAAACGATTCTATGGAGCAGCCATGAATAAATGATGGTGTAGCAATGCTGAAGATACAAAGCTGCAATTTTGTAACACAGCAGCCAGAGGCAGTACATGCAAGTCTCTTGAGGCAGTTCTACAAATCAAGGTCAAAATCCACAAAGGGCAATTCTTTACTGGTAAAACAGGCAGAGATCCAAACTAAGTGATACTAGACACTAGGCAACAAGAGAAACTAGGATTAGAAACTATAAAAGGAGGAAAATAAGGGTAAACATGGCTTGGAATTACAGAATACACACGCAGGACTTAAAGACAGCAGATGAAAAAAAGGTTTATATATACACACAGTGGTAAAGAGACACAATGAAACAAATGATAAGGAACAAGTGAAAAAATTATTATATGTAATTATATAGTATAAAAATAATAATAATTTATTTTAACAAACCTATTATCATTGCAATAATTACACATTCAAGGTTTCTTTAATTCATACTGAAGCACTTAATAACTATCAGTAAGTAATCAATTATTATTATGTCATTTTTTCACTAATAATCTGCTTAACAAAATTGTGTAGACTTGTAGATGTCATATAAACAATTCATATGATACTCAAAATACATCCATAAACACTGAGCACAGTGACCAAACAAACAATACAATTAATCACAATTGTAGATATAGTACTTTATGTACTCATACAATAAATTTAGTCTCCTCTGGCGAAATGTTCTCATCACACCTTGTCTCCATTCTTGCTTTACAGAAAAGTAAAAAAAAAAAAAAAAAATCCCTAAATCCCAAATCCCTCAACTTCCTCCAAGAATCAAATTAGATACTGTATTGGATTTTGGTATTTGTGTTGTAGCAGTCTATGATACTGGTGCACATATAGAGATGTTGGTCCCTCTTTGGACCCAGAACATCCACTATAGGTGTTTTCTCTCCTTCTGTTTCTATAACAAGGATTATTTTAGGGTTGTGAGTATAGTTCGGTTTGTTCCATAGAATGGAACAAATCTTGGCAGTAGAAATACACTGGGAAATTTATTGATAATTTCAAGTAATTAACAAGTAGTAAGTACAATTACAATATACATACACACACACACACACATATATATGTATATATATATATATATATATATATATATATATATATATACATACATACATATGTGTGTGTGTGTGTGTGTGTACTGACCCTTTAATTTCTCCATTTCTACATACCTCTTACACAAGAACTTTTTGTAGTTCTTGTAACTCTTTGATTCATAGATTGTATTACAGGTCCTTGCTGGATATGTTAGAGGTTAACTGGAGGACATCCTGCCACCTTGTGGTTCTACTGTCCACTGCAATAAGCAAATAAAGGCCTCAACCCAGAGACCATCCAATGAACTCACGTATGTTCTCTTCAAAATAAATGCCTGAACATTTTTACTAGTGTTTGAGCCAAAGAGGTTTGAAGAGTAGCAGACTGGGCCTGTTTAGTAAACAGATAAGCGTGGGTACAAAATCCAATGGCAGTATTGATTTTGGCAGTGAAGGTGTAGTTTTAGTCTTTAATATTTACTCATTTGGTTACTTTTATTTTTAGCCTAGCATCATGAGACCCAAAGTATGATGTCGTGTGCCTTGTAATTTTCAGTTCATTAGCAAATGAGAAGTATGGAACTTGGTTAATGCCTTCAATCAGGAAGCTGTTTGGGAAAAGAGTGATACCCAAATTGGTTCTCTTATGAATGGGATCTCAGTTATAGTCAGTTGATGAAAAATATTACAGTGAAGTTAGGTGGCAGAATTGACCCTGGATCACAGGGCACACACACACACATTCACAACTTTGAGCAAATTAAGACTAGCCAGTTCACCTACTTGTTTCTGGACAACGAGAGGAAACCAGATGAAGAAAACCCACATGGACATGGGTAGAACATGCACAGAAACTCCACACAGACAGCAACCTGAGCTCAGGATTGAACCGGGGACCCTGGAGCTGTGAAGTCCTTCTCCAAACTGTTTCCACAAAGTTGGCAGCACACAATTGTATAGGATGCCTTAAAGCATTACAGTTTCCCTTCACTGGAACTAAAGGGCCCAAATATGTTCCAGGATGACAATGCCCTCGTGCACAGAGCAAGGTCCATGAAGACATGGTTTGCCAAGGTTGGAGTGGAGGAACTTGAGTGGTCTTCACAGAGCCCTGACCCCAACCCCACTGAACACCTTTTGGATGAACTGGAACACTGACTGCACCCCAGGCCTCCTCACCCTACATCAGTGCCTGACCTCACTAATGCTTTTGTGACAGAAAGGACAAATCCCCACAGCCACACTCCAAAATCTACTATAAAGCCTTCCCTGAAGAGTGGAGGCTATTATAACAGCAAGGGGGACTAAATCTGGAATAGGAAAATGCATGTGCTCAGGTGCCCTCAAACCTTTGTGCATATGGTGTATGTTCTATATAGTAATACTTTTTTATTACTACATAGTAAAACTTTGACATAAAATGCACAATTTGAACTTGTATGTAAAATTATTCCTAAATCCTCCGGTTTGAACACTACATTACATATTTGTAGTTATCTTTTTATACTTGCATGTGTATTATTGATCCTAGCTAACTACCTTAACCACCTAGCTAACTTGCTACCTAACTTTCTAAATTTCTGTACTGTGTATTTTTAATTTAATGTACCATCTCTGAGACACAGGTATTTCCCATGGAAATACACAATAGAACAATACTGGAATACAGTGCAAACATTAATATAAGGTACATAAAATAAATTTTAAAAAGTTATAAAACTAGAAAATAATGTACATGCAATTCCAGACACATAGCTAAAGACCTCAAAGGCTTCAGATGTTTTGACAGTAATCAACACAACAACACTTCTAGTTGATGCCATGTTAGCTATGGAGTGAGGAAACCTAAGGAGAAGATAATACACTCCGTACAACTATGGAAACCCTTTGGACAGATGTTCTTTAAAATTGAACATCAGCTCATTTGACCGCTGACAGCCTCAGGAGCACGTTGCACAGTTGATGATGGACTTCCATCTGAAATGTTCTGTTTCTCAAAACATTTTGCCTACTAAAACAGAACCTTTTGATGTCTACATTAGAGTTACTGCCTAGATTTATTTATAAACACACATCCATCATAGTCTTAGCAACTATGGCCATAGCCCTGGCTATAAAGCACAATTACCCACATCCAGGCATTACTGGTCTTACTCCATAGATTTGCAGATTTCAACCCCAAGGAAATCATCCACATGCAGGTTGTGCAGTATCAAAGCTTCCTTAAGAACACGTGAACTTGGCTGAGAGACCTTGAAGCAACCGATGAAGCAATGCGCCTTCCATTAATGTGTAGAGAGTGTGGTGCTGGAGAGACATAAGAGATGTGTGCTCTCTATTAAAGTCAAACTTCCTCTAGTGTATTGTGACCTGTGTGTCGTTTCTTATGCCCTGTAATTCAAGTTGGTGCAGTGGAATAATAAAGCGTTTTTCTGTGATGATGTTCCAACACCATAGCTCCAGGCAGAAGCTTAGTCTGCAGCGCACAGGATCAAAAAAAAAAGCAAGCCAGTGAAAATGAGAAAAGTGGCCCCGCTGTAGCCCAAGGTAGGGAATAAATTGCAGATGATAACTAGCAGTGCCAAGCACAAACAGCATAAGAAATGGTTGAAGATTCTCTCCTCTTATATCAGACTCAAATCTGGCAGGTCTGGCCATTAAAAGAATTATTTCATGCTGCTAATGTCAATTTTGTTTTATCAGAGAAAAGGTATGACAGACTCTCTTTCACTGTGCTCAAACATGGCCAGATTATGCTTTTTAAATGACAATGGAAGAGTTGTGCAGTCCCTAGGAACAAAATATATGTTTATTTTTGGCACTAACCTCTTGAACTTGCAAGACTCATTGCCTGGTTCCTCATTCATGTAACTACATGTACATAAATGCATACATGTATGTGTCTTGAAGATTTTCCCATGGCAGTAAACTTACTGACTGTTAGACAGCTAGATTTCTTCCATAAATATTACATAAATGTCTCCTTACAAAGACATCAGTGATTATACTCTTTTTGTTAAGAGGAATTTAAAAATGTGTTAATTATTAGTTTTAGATTCTGTGGAGCATCCACCATACAGGTTCCAGTGGATTAGCTGTTACTACAGAAACGATAACCTATTAGAATAAGCATGTAAATATAATCCTTGCATAAAGCACTATAGTCAGAGCCATGTTATTATAGAAAATTAATCAACACCTTCTGGCCAATCAGATTCCAGAATTCAACAACAGTGTGGTGTAATAGGTTTCAAAACAAGCAATGCCAGTCACCTATTAGGCCAACTGATCCCTAAGTTTACTCTCTGCTATGTTCAGCGTCCAAACCCCACTCCCCCAGCAGCAGTCTGACATGTGGAAGTCTACAGTTTCAAAGGCCTTAATTTATACCCAGTAAATTAATTAATTTTTTTATGTGAGTGTTCTGTCTATCTTTAATTTATGCCTGCACTGTCATGTACATTAAATGTTATTAAAGTACAAATAAAACTTTTATTATTAGTGCACCAGAGCCAATGATCTACAAGCTCGGAGGAATGCTGTATTAAACGAGACAACTCCTGCTGCATTATGGAAGTGAATTTCAGGGATAAAGACTCAATCACAGCCCACAAGTGAACAAATAGGACAATGGCTCAAAATCATAACCACCGTAGTGACCTTTTTTAAATGACCTGGTGAAAAGAAAATAGAGGATTTCTCTCAGTGACACAATTTCAACTCATGTCAATTTAAATTGACATTAAGTAATGACCACAAACTTTCATGTCAAGCCCTGATATATAAAATATAAATCCCTGAAGCCCATCTGTATTTCCACCTTATACAAGCAAGGCTAATCTGTAATTACATTTTGATATTGATTTAAAGCTAAAGGATGTAAGATTTTGGACTTTGACCCTATCTGGTAGAAAAATACTATTGCAAGCTACTTGCGAAAGAACATTTCATAACATGGGTTGTGTTGTGCTATTTACCACTGGCTCTCTCACAGCTTTGAGTGTGCAAATTCAGAGAGATTTACGGGTTGCAACCCCAACTGGATATTGCACACAAACTACAGGGTGTCCCAAAAGTCTCCATACATATGGGAAATTAACACTTTTTTTAGCAAAATGTCTTACAAATGTTTTCATACTTAGTTTATATTATATATTTTTTTTCAAATAGCCTTTAAGAATGCCTTTGACAAAAGAAGAATATATTGAAATCATTCTCATGGCTGGATTGGGAAGCTGTCACAAGGTTGCGATGGACTTTAACAGGAAACATGGCAAGCACATCACACACTACACTGTTGCCAAACAAATTCAAAAAGACTGGAAGTGTTGTGGAGCAACTGAGAAGAGGACGTCCACGAACATCCACTGATGAAGGCACAACCAACGTGGTGCTGGCATACACAGTCCCCTATGTATGGAGACTTTTGGGACACCCTGTAGTATGCCTAAATAATAATGACACCAAAGGTGAACTGACAAACTATTTAGCATCGTAGTATGCAGTTTGGGAAGTGGGCCAAGTGTTGAGGATATAATTAAATGCTGTTGTTTCCTCAGTATTAGAGAAGCATTATGAGAATTAAAAAAATTTAATTGTATGTATCAGTGTGACTGTCAGAGTTACTGAGTACTAAGGTGAAAGAGCAGAACATTTTGGTTTCTCCACTGTAATCTCACAGAGTGCTGGTGTGTTGACTCACATCTATCTGCTTTCAGAGATGGCTCCATGCATCTATGAGGCTGATAGACCTCCAACCCTAGCTAGCTATCTGAAATACATTGTAGAGATGTTACAGGTACAAAACTGCAGAGAAACACACAACACCTTCCATAGTCACTAACCAACTGTCATACGTTCTCCAGCTAAACAACTTCACACCTGGGTAATGAGGATAAATCGGCTGACTATCATTCACTATTGAATTCACTATACACTGAATACAACCAACTAAAGACCAAATAAATGCCTTACCTGTTGTTGTTCTTTTGGCTGCTCCCATTAGAGGTCGCCACAGCAAATCATTGGCCTGCATATTTGATTTGGCACAGTTTTAACACCTGATGCCCTTCCTGACGCAACCCTCCCCAATTTTATCCGGGCTTGGGACCAGGTTGTGTACTGTCGTGTCCAACCCCAGTGGCTGGGGTTGGTTCCCTGGCTGGACTCGAACCCAGGCTGCAGTGATGAGAGCACCATGGCCTAACCACTAGCCCTCCAGGAACCCAAATACCTTACCTCTTAAGCTAGAATAAAACTTTAGCTAAAATTTCCTAAATTCTTTTTCCTAATATACTAGATTCTTTCATTCACAGGCTCCCATTTTAATTGCTTACATTCTCACACTCTCACCTGCTTGGCTGCAGCTCCTTCCAGTCACCTGGTAGTCCAACTTATTTTGTGCCTAAAGTCAGTGGGATGATGTTCTAGGAGTATAATGTATGACATACGACATGTTTTCCTGATACTTCCTGACATCCTGGACACGCCACTGATTGTGAGTTACTATTATACGATTTTCAGGGCAACTCACAGCAGCTCAGGATCATCCGATTATAGAATATTTTTGTCCCCTGGCTCAATAATCATGTTATTTTTATTAACAACTGGGGTATTAGGTGGATATTGTGATATGGACGACATACTGGTGCAGTGAGAAGCATTGTCACCTCACAGCTTCAGGGGCCCGGGTTTGATGCTGAGCTTGGGTTACTTTCTTTGTGGAGTTTCTGTGCATGTTCTTTGAAATAATAATAATAATAATAATAATAATAATAATAAAATCAATCAGTCAATCCAACTTAATGCCAGTGTGGTGCACAATAAATACACATTATAAGCTAGAGGACAGAGCAGAATATGGAAATTTACACAGCGTACAGAAGAGTAACCTCTTTTTCAGTAATTAAACCAGAAGATTTAAACTTAACTTCCGACATTTCTGAAATATTTCAGATTTTAAATTCAGTCATTAAATGATAAGCCGTGTTCATCATATGCATTAGTTCCCTGTGTGTACATTACTGTAACTCTCAGCAGCAACTTCGCTCAGGAATGTATTAACCTTAGCCTGTTTTTTGGGGGGAATAATCCATATTCCGAGCAGGGGAGCATTTTTACAACTAAACACCCCGACTGTTAAACAGGTCAACGTTTTGCAGGCAAGTAATAAAACTGATATAAATAGCTGTGACTCTTGTTCACTGTGTTAGTTTAACGAGGTTGAGAGTGTTCGAGGTCGCTGTACACAGACGTGATTTTACTGGCCACCCCTCTCGGAGTTTGTAGTTCAACCTGCGGAATTTAAAGGCAAAATGGCGACAGGGTGATGGATGGCAGGCGAATATCCAGCACTTAACCGAGTGTCATGGCGATTTTGTCGTTGCCTACGAATTTCCAGCGTCGGAAAGGTAGGTCTGATACTCGGTTACAAGCGTCCGCCATTATCCATTTGCTGTTTATCTGGAACGACCGCCGACAGCGCGGTTGTGTCCTTTGGGGTTGGAGTCCTTGGGATGAAAGCTCAAAGACACGGTTGTGGTGGAAATGCAGAAAATGGCCAAGTCAGTGTGCTGGTCGATACATACTAGTGTAGAGTCTCTGTACTGAGCATAATGTTAGTACTCAGCATGGGGTGATATTTTAGTGTCATCCCACTTAATCAGACTTGCTGAAGCAATTTAAGTTTTCTTAAATCAGCACCTTAAAGCATCATTTACACATCAGGTTTTCTCTGTTTTACACACATGATCCAATTTATAATCCTTTTTTATTAAATACTGTTTGGATCAGCTATGCTGGAGTATGGGAAATTTGCTATGATAATTATTCCTAATGAACAAACTTTTCATTGCTACTGTAAGCATGCAGACCTTCACTGTTTTCCTTCTGGGAACATGCTGTATTTTATTCATACAAGGCAGGTGTTGTCAGGATGTTCCTGGAGTCACTGTCAGTCACTGAAACGCCAGAAGATTTGGCCCAAGATGTCAAACTTCAAACTCTCCAGCCTGTCTGAGATTTGGGATCTGATACTTCAAGCAAAACCTCAAAAAGCTATGCACGGTGGATGTTATCTTTACTAGACTAGCCTACACAGAGCCATCCTGTAGCTCAGCAATCCGAAGGCAGATCTTCTGTTGAGCGTTTAAAACAAATTCTGATCTTAACGCATTTGGCATAGCAAGGCTGAGAGAAATTAAGTGTGATGGAAATTTGTTAAATCTCAATGGCTTAAAGTGCTCAAAACAGCTGGCATTTGACTCAGCAAAAGCACCAATAAAGTGAAAACTATTATTATGGAGAACAGATTTATATATAAAGGTTATGTGGCATGCAGTCATTAGTTTCAAAATAGAAAGACCAAGAGTCATCCAAAGAGTTTTAAAAATGAGCCTGGAGAGATAAGTGTCTGCATGCAGTATAATAGTTTGTGCATGGGGTTCAGTTTTAGCAGGCAAAGGAGCCTTTTAGTTGTAAAAGAAAATCCACAGACCGCTTCAGCCCATATTTGTTACTCTTTCAAATATTAGGCTCATTATTCTAATGTGTACAATAATATGCTGACTGTTTGTTGGAGCCAAAGAGAATTTTATTCCTGAACTTTCCAGTGAAAGAGCACATTAGGTCCAAGTTGACATTATTTATAGCCTTGCATAATTTTCACTTATTAAGGTTTGGAATAAACCCATTTAATTTAAGTGACCATTCAGACAGGCTGTAAGAACTGTTATAATAATAAAACTTTGATAATGGTAACCTTTCTAAACCTCTCTAACAAAATTACAAATAAAAAAAAAAATCCATACTAGCATACAACAGTATCTTACACAGAACTAAAGCCGTTATCAGATCTGAACAAGTAACCGGGTTATTCAGTGCATGTATACCCTTAATCTGATATGTTTAGTTCAGGGGTGTCCAATCTTCTCCAGAAAGGGCCGGTGTGGGTGCAGGTTTTCATCACAACTAAGCAGAAGCCACACCTGAGTCAACTGAAAGCCAAGATCAACTGACTAAACAGGTGGAATAAGTTGTAGCTCCTGCTTGATTGGAACGAAAATCCACACCCACACTGGCCCTTTATGAATAAGATCGGAAACCCCTGGTTTAATTTTTCTATTTGCAGTCATGAGAAAAAGAAAGTACACCCTCCTTCAGTTCTATGTTTTTATTTATCAGGGTTATTTAACAGTTGTCTATTCTGCACCAACTTCTACAGACAAACAAATAACCTCAGGTGACAACAAATCAACAGATTTCAATACGTAGTCATTTTTTTTCACCTAAGGTAAACCAAAATTCAGAAACCAGGTGAGAAAAAATACAGTTGGGTCCATATGTATTTGGATGGTGACACAATTTCTGTAATTTTTCCTCTGTACACAACCACAACGGATTTGAAATGAAGCAGTCAAAATTCAAGAAAATATTACATTAACCGTTTAGGAATTACAGCCACTTTTTTTTTTTAACGTAGTTCCTCCATTTTCACAGGCTCAAAATTAATTGGACAAACTAACATAATTATAAATGTAAGGATTATTTTTAATACTTGGATGCAAATCCTTTGCAGTCCTAAAGTCTGAATGCTAATGTAATATTTTTGTTAAACCCCTTGAATTAAAGCTGAAAGTCTACACTTCAGTCATATGTTGATTGCTTCATTTCAAATCCATTGGTGTACAGAGGCAAAATTCTGACAATCGTGGTACTGTCCAAATACTTATGGACCCGACTGTAAGTACACCCTATGATTCAGTAACCTGTAGAACCACCTTTAGCAACAATAACTTGAAGTAAATATTTTCTGTAGGAGTTTATCAGTCTCTTTCATTTTGGAGAAATTTTGGCCCACTCTTGTTTACAACATTGCTTCAGTTCATTTGAGGACATTCGTTTATAAACTGCTCTCTTAAGATCCTGCCACAGCATCTCAATGGGGTTGAGGTCTGGACTTTGACTTAGCCATTCCAACACCTTGATTTTTTTCTTCTTTAGCCATTCTGATGTCTATTTGCTGGTGTGCTTGGGATCATTTTCCTGTTACATTACCCAATTTCGGCCCAGCTTAAGCTTCTGGACAGATGGCCTCACATTTGTCTCAAGAAAATTCTGGTTTAAAGTAGAGTTCATTGTTTTCTTAATGACATCAAGATTCGCTGGGCCTATATAGCTACAAAGCAGGCCCCAATCATCACCCCTCCACCACCATACTTGACAGTAGGGATGAGGTGTTTGTGATGATATGCTATGTTTGGTTTTCGCCAAACATGGCGCTGTGCATAATAACCAAACATCTCCACCTTGGTCTCATATGTCCAGAGGATATTGTATGTGTATGTATGTGTATTGTAAGGATCATATGTGCTTACAGACGCCTGTAGGTCATATGATGTAACTCTTGAGATTTTCTTTATATTGGTGAGCATTAAACTGTCTGACCTTGGACTGAATTTGCTGGGACGCCCACTCCTGGGAGACTGGCAACTGTCTTGAAGGCTCTCCATTTTTCAACAGTCCTTCTCACAGTAGAATGGTGAATTTTAAATTGTTTGGAGATGGCCTTATAACCCTTCCCAGATTTATGAGCAGCAAGAATTACTTCTTTGAGGTCATGGCTGATGTCTTTTCTTCTTGGCATGATATAGAAACACACCTGAGTGCTGAGTGATTAACTAATCTTGTGCATTTCATCAGTAACACCTAGCTGCTAATTACTCTCTTTAAGATAGTGGAAGTAGGAAGGGTGTATTTATTTTTTCCTGCCTGGTTTCTGTATGTTGGTTTACTTTTTGGGGAAAATGACTACATGTTGTGTTTTTTTTATTACGTGAGGTTATTTTTTGTTTATAGAAGTTGGTGAGCACTACATAATTGTTATTTAAGCCCTGATAAATAAAACAGAATTGAACGAGGGTGTACTTTTCCCCCATGACTGTATTTGCATGTGTACAAATGTAATTGGATAGAAGTGCTGCACCAATCTGACTTTTTTCATTGTCCAGATGGCAGAAAATACAGGAAGAGAGACACCAGAGGTAGCGCTGCACATGTCACGTGTTTAGTGCAAAGTCACATTATTAACACTCATGTAAACCTAGAATTTTCCATTTATCACTTTAAGTAGATGTCAAATAATGCAAAAACTAGATTTAGTGGGTATCTGATTATTTTATATTGGTACAAATGCTCACTGTTAAGCAAACAATGTGTAAACAATGTGAAAGCTACATTTATAAGGAATGCACACAATCTCTCCCTGTGCAGATATGTGTGTCATCTGATCCATTTTCCATGTCAGACTGAAGCACATAAGTCACCAAAACTTCAAGGGTGGATTAAAAAAAAAAAAAAAAAAAAAAAAAAAAAAAAAAATCACACTATTATGAATCTAACTTGCCTACCAAATGAAGGCAGCAAAAATACCTGTTTTGCCAAAGCAAATGTCATGAGGTATAACAATCTTGTAAAAGCAGGCTGCACATTCTGCCCTGTGAAAAATTGGATACTTGAGAGAGTTGATTTTTGTAAGCTGTCAGGTAAGCAAAGTTAAGAATTCATCAGTGCTTGTTTACCCAAATCTTATCCTGTATTGTTGATTTTCGAGCTCTAACCTGTTTCATCTCCTCAATTTAATGTCATAAACTCTGCTGAACTCCAAATATAAAAGATGAGAGGAGTGCTTTAGGCCTGCAGTGACCTGACTGCATTCCGTGCAGCCCACATGGTGTGAGGCGCAGTTCTGTTCTCAACAATCAGCCGAAAGAGTAATCACAATCCCTTCTGCATCATTGCAACATCAGTAGTTAGTTGTAGGTGAGAGCCACTAATTAGTCAAGTGTTTTCTTTAGTCCTCACTGCTTCCAATCCCCCCCCCCCAGTTATTGGCTAGCTCAAGTAGGGTTTCGTGCTATTGGGGAAAATATTCTAGAAATATTTTAGCAAAATATCTACAGTATCTATTGTGAAGATTAGGAAAAATGTCTTTACACTCACACACATTTGTCTTTAACGTGAAGCCACAATGACTGGCCTGATGAGTGTTTAAATATAAGATTAAACAGGTTAATGGGGAAAATATGTGGACTATGAGAAAATATGAGTAGGCCAGACAATCTAGCGATCTAACTGGATTGTTATTTTCTAAAAACATTAAAACTACATAAAACTTGCATGACCTACTTGAGAGTTAGGGAGACACTGTGTGCACTCAGAGACAGTTGAACATTAACAATGCATCTGTCAACAATATTCTATTTTCAGAAATAAAATGTCAGCATTTGTGAAAAAATTCAAATTTTTGCTCGTTCCTAACTCTAGCATTACTGCTAGTTGATGTAATTGTGGCTGTACATGAAGTACTGTTATGTTTTTAGATGTTGAGCAAAACTGAGATTTGAGTGCCGCATTCTGGATAATGACATGGAAAGCAAGTTTGAGTTATTACACTTACAAAAAATTGTTCCAACAACACTGCCTCAAAACCATTTTTACATGGGACAGAGTCCTAATATGCTCTGCTGACTATTTTACACTCCCTGGCATCTTGATTAGGAACAATATATCAATACCTTTTAATAATAATAATAATAATAATAATAATAATAATAATAATTTTCAACGGTCCAGTTTTGGTGAGCCTGTGCCTATTGTAGCCTCAGATTCCTGTTTTTGGATGACATGAGTGAAACCTGAAGTGGTCTTCTGCTGTTGTAACTCATCTGCTTCAGGGTTCAGCTTGTGCTTTCTGAGATGCTTTTCTGCTCACCACAGTTGTATAGAGTGGTAATTTGACTTGCCATATCACATTAGTTCAGCAGTTTCTGAAATGCTCAGAGTAGCCCGTCTGGCACAAACATCCATGCAACAGACAGTATTTCCTTATTCTGATGTCTGATGTGAACATTAACTTTAGCTCTTCACCTGTATCTGCATGATTTTGTGGATTGCACCACTGCCACATGATTGGCTGATTGGATAAAGAATGAGCAGGTGTGTGTGTTCTCAGTAAAGTGGCCGGTGAGGCTATGTTGCACAAAACAAATGTATACATCTCTTGGTTTAAAGATAGAACTGAGAGATTTTGATAGTACTCCAAAAGGGGAAAATTGCTTAAAGCTAAAGTGGAGGCTGCAAACTTCCTTAGTTATTAGCTACAATGAATATAAAAGTCTACATACCCTTGTTAAAATGGTAGGTTTCTATGATGTAAAAAAAAAAAATTAAACAAAGATAAAACATGTCAGATCTTGTGATACAGCAATCAACAAAATTCAAGTGAAAACCAAATAAAAACTTTTTAGGACAAAAAGAAAAGAAAAAACATACAGTAGCCTGTTGCACACGTCTGCACACCCCTTAACCTGACCAATACTTTATTAAATAACTGTTTGCTTGTAATAAAGCACTCAGTCTTTTTGGGTAAGAGTCTGCTAACATCTTGATTTAGCAATTTTATTCAACTCTTCCTTGCAAAAATGCTCCAGATCTATCAAATTGTGAGAGGATTTCCTGTGCACAGCCCTCTTCAAGCCATCCCACAGGTTTTCGATAGGATTTAGATTTGTGCTCTGACTGGGCCATTCCAAAATGTTGATCATCTTCTGAAGCCATTCCATTGTCGAGTTGGATTTGTGCTTTGGGTCGTTATCGTGCTAGAAGGTAAAATTTTTCGTCAGCTTCTAACAGAGGCCTGCGGGTTTTGTACCAGAAGCTTGATCTAATTGCACATGGATTTCACCTCCTGAAGAGGAGCGTGAAGGGAGAAACCCCCCAAAACAAACAACAACTGAAAGATGCTGTGGTACAAACCTAGAAAAGCATCATAAAAGAAGAATGAAACAGTTTGGTGATTTCAGTGGGTACACGGCTTGATGCAGTTATTGCAAATAAGGGATATGCAACCAAATATTAAGTGTTATTTACTTGAATTTACTTTAAGGCTATTTGTTCCAATACTTTTGCTCACCTAAAAATCGGGTGGGCTGCCACCAAAGGTGGCATGTTCTAAGTTGTTTAACACATCTAGATGTAAATATCAGGAAATGAAGGCTGAAATTCTGATTTATCATCTCATTCAGCTTTTGATCTCAAACCCAAACGTCTTCAGTGTATAGCAAAAACACAAGAATTGGCCTTGCTTTTCCAATACTTTCGGAGGGGACCATATGCAACCAGGCTATTATAAGTTTATTCTTTTTCTTGTTTTCCTAAACCTTTTCCATTTCCATTTTTCATTTGAATTTTGTTGGCTGTTATTTCACATTAAAGGTGAAAAATGATCTGAAATGATTTATCTTGGTTTCATTTTTTTTACATCAGAAAAACCTGCAGTTTTAGCAGTGGTGTGTAGAAGCTTTATATCCACGGAACATTAGCCTTATAGCTTCACTATAAAACTTAAAAAGCAAACATCAGACACCAAATATGTATTGGCTGATGGTGTATATTTATTTTTGGATGAACTTTTCCTTTAACAACTTTGCATTTAGTTGGAGAAAGTTCCTGATTTCATACATAAGGAGGCCAAAATCCAGCGCACACCTGTGACACTATGTATGCGTGCCACTATCAGGTGCTGCCCGGAAGAGGACATGTTCCACTTTTGGGTCTTTTAGTTCCTCAGGTTTTTGCCCTTATGCCTTCTTGGAGATTTTTTTTTTATGTTTTCATTGTCACAGTGCCAGTTTCATTGCCAGTTCTGCAAAGCTGCCTTGTGAAAATGTCTATAAAGTCAATAAAAACAGGATAACATGTTTAAACATCAACCGTCTGATTGGCTAGCAGCATGGCAGAGACAACATGTTCATTACTGCATGTGGCACAGCAGGGACTTGAAACCAAATTCTGAGATGATTTTTTTGACTGACGCGCATTGCGTTTACCACTCATGCCTTCTAGGCTGCATCATTTTGTTTTCAGAGACAGCTAGGTTCACATCAAACACTTAAACTTTCCTTGCCTTTTCTTTCTTGCTCCATGCTGACTGCTGTTCCGTTGCTGTGCTGTTTTTCAGCCTCCATTCTCTTTCTCTCTTGCTCTGAGGTTGTCAAGATATGTACAGACATACCGTCATTTCTGATTATGATCCAAACATTGAGCTCCTGGATGGTGGGTTCAGCTTTGCCACATTGTTCAGCCAGATTTTTAATCAGACACTGATGTAGGCCTTAAAGTGTTCAGTCCATCATTTATTTCTCAATTCAGATTTTATTGGAGGCTTAATTAGTCCATAAACTTATCCAGGCTGGTTAATGCAACCAAATTTAAACCACATAATGAAAGCATGTCATTGTTATGAGTTATTTGTGTATGGATATGTAATAAACTGAAGTCAGATCAATGATTTAATAACTGTTGGCAGAGTTATTTATAAGCACAACCTAAGCTTGTAACATCTCCACATGGAATGGATGTTTTAAAGCTTTGAAATACCACACGTTGGGCAAGTGTTGGGCTGGCATTTTGTAGTTTTAAACTTAGGAGTGTGTTTCTCTCACACTGGGATGATGTGGCACACCTCTCTATACATGATCAATGATCTGATTTATGCAAGATGAATTTAAAGTCACAAGTGATTTTGTGATAATGATTTCTTAATGAATCAAGTTTAATGTGATTAAGTATTGTGCAAGCAGTTTTATTAATTCTACAGTTTTTATTTTAACTGGACAATCTATTATTTTGAGATAAATGTGTTACTTCCAGAATATATTCTCCACTCAAATGATTATTTGTCTTTTCTCTGTATTGCAACATCAAATATAAGCATATCAAAATGGGATTTTTTACTGCTCACTTTGAAGTAGCACACTCTGTTCTACAGAAATAAAATTAAATAAAGTATTTAAAGTATTTATTTGAAAATCTAAAAACTGCTTGATTGATAAGTCTTCACCTCTTAGTGTGAATTGTCTTTGTGCAGCAGTAACAGATTTGAGTTGTCTTGGATATATGAAAATGCTTTGCACATTTTGATTTTGGCATTTTCTTCCATTCCTCAATGCAAACTTTCTCTAACTTTTCAGATCATGCCACGGCTTTTCGGGATTTAAGTCTGGGCTTTGACTCGACCATTCCAAAACAAAAATCTTATTATGTGTGCTTTGGCTCATTGTCCTATTGGAACATACTGTATATTTTTGCTCTAAAGGCAGATGTCTGGCTGACTGGAACAGGTTCTCTTCAACAATTTGCTTATATTTGGCTCCACCCATGTTGCATGTGATGGCAAGAAGCTTTCCAGTTCCTTCTGCAGCAAAGCAACCCTTGAGCATGATGCTACCACCAGCATGCTTGTTCACAGAATGGTGTTCCCTGGACTGTGTTTGGTTTGTGCTAAACTTTATGCTTTGGCTTTAGGTCAGATCTGTGAAGAGTTGATGATATTGTTGAGGAGTGCACAGATTCTCCTATTGCAGTCAGTGAGCTGTGTAACCCCTGCAGTGTTGTAGCTGGACTCGGACAATTCTTGCCCAAGCACTCAGTTTGCCCTGATCTTTCTAGTGTCTGGGTTGTGCCATATCTTTTCCACTTGCGATAAGATTTTACAGTGCTCCTAAGAAGGTTCAAAGCTTTGCCTGATGTTTTAATATAAAATTTGATGTTGCAACACAGCAAAAAGGGAAATAGGCTAATCACTGGGGTGAATACTTTCTAGAGGCACAGTATATTTTTTTCAAGGGTGAGCACAGTTTTGATAACACATCAACCTTGTAACATCAACCTTGTGAAATTCTGAACTTTAAGCTTGTACACACATGATCTAGATTCATTAACTATCGTGAGAAAACTATCGTACTATTCGTTAACTATCATGAGAAAACATAAGTACAGTGTGTGGCTGTCTGGGAAAACACATGACATTTTGCTGTGGCTGAATTCTGGAAAAGCATTTGATCAAAAATGGAGGTTTTCTGCCAGTAATATACTTTGACAACAAAGAAGACAAATATATTTTACCAAAATTATATGGAAAAGACATTTCTTTAGGTTGTCTTCTAACTTTGCCTTAGTGTCATGATGTGATTATGTTCTGTAAGAAGCAGGTTTAACAAATGCAGTGGCAATTTGCCTAAAGATGTGTAAAATCATGCTAGCTAAGAGTTCTCAGTGTTTGACCGAGGTTTTTAAAAGTCCTAAAAATCCTAATAAATAAAATTTTTTTTCCCTTGAGTACATTAAGTTATAAATGGAGAATTACATCTTTCAGTTGAATTGGACTCATTAAATACATTTTTCACTTCTGGGGTAACCGGATTTTACAATAGTTTACTTCTGCTTGAGATACATGTGAAAGAGAAACACATTTCAGTTCAGCAAAGCCTGTAGTTTTCAGATCTATTTATAATAGAAACTGTGAAATTTGACCATGTGAAGGGTTTCCCCAGGCTATTGCAGAATTGCAATGCTTTTCACTTGGTGGGATGTAACTCTGTAACAGCAGATAACAAAATGGAAGTGTGTGCAAGTTTTACTAGTTTACTAATTTACTAGTTTTGTGCTAGTAAATCCAAATAATTCCAAATTATTCGATTATGAAAAATCCTTCACTATTGATATTACATGACTGAGTGATTTTTTTCAATCATTTCAAATTAGGAATGCTATTATTAAAAAAAATAAATAAATAATTTTCTAAAAGCATGCTTGTGTACTAATTCAAATAAATATATTTTTAGCAAAATCTAGCAGCCCGATTTTAAAGTGTAGAGGCTTTATAGTTCTAACTGTTTACCTACCAAATGAAGTATGTGGCCTAAACCTATCATTTGTATACAGCAGCTATTGTCTTTGTAAAGCAAACAGGCATGTGGAACTAACGCCTGGGGGTGTCAGTAGAATATAAATGGCAATGCAATTACACACAGAAATGAGTGGGTGGTTCTACACAAATATCCCCTGTGTCACACAAGCCAATCAAGCTAGCCGATTCCTTGCGGAAAGATTCGTCAGCCTGAAAAAGTGAAACACTGCAAGCCAATTTTATGCAAATAATTGACCTTGCAGAGTGAAGCATAATCAAATGTTTGCACAGGCTTGTATTTCTAGAATATGCACAATTAAGAAATACTCATTGCTTCACCTCTGTGCTCCATCATATTCCAATCTCACTGTGCTCTAAATGTAGATGCTGGGAGTTACAGGAGCCTGAATTAGCAACCCAGCAGAACTGTAATCGGGCCGCAGAGGAATTTCAGCAAAATCCAGAACACAGAGCCCTTCATAAGTCTATTATAGACACTAACACAGAGGCATGTACTTCTTCTCAGCTACACGCCACATTTACCCTTGCATTTTATATGATTTAACTGTATTGTTATTATAATAATTGCGTATTTGTATAATTCCTTTTATTAAAGCCAAGCACAGTTTACAAAGGAGAAAGATGCATACTAGAACTGCATGATGTGGACTGTTCAGACTTGGTCTTAACATCCGCCTATGGTGATCAGAACACAAGTGGGCAAAACAGATCTGAACAGGGTTAAAAGCATCTTGTGATCCAATCACAAAATATTGTGCCGCTCTAATTCATACATTAATCTGCCGCGCTAGATAACGTAGGTAAAATATCTGAAAAATGGTGCACGGTGGCTGAATCACAATGAAGGCTATACAGTTGACGAGGAGGTAGGATATGATGAATGCTTTAGGATTGTATGGACAGCTATGTTTTGTTCAGAGCTTGTAAAGCAGGAGCTTGCAGATGGGAGTAAATGTGGAATATTTGGAACTACTATGCAGAACAATCTGGTGATTGTTTGGTGACAGTCAGATTTGAGATTAGGGTCAAGGTGTAAGAGATGGGAGGAGACCAGAGTCAGAGGACCTCAGAATGCAAGCGGGTTGAGATTTAGTGGTTAGGAATTAAATTATGAGGACTGGTAAAGAAGGCAGGATCAAAAGAACCTGATTGTAAAAGATGGTTGGGGTTAAAAGGTAAAAGGGCTGGGAGTAGGCGAGAGTCAGAGGACCTGATGGTGCATGTTCTGTAGTGGTTAGAGTGGCATGGGAAGAGATCCAGTGCAAGAATATCTGAAATTAGGAAGTAGGGCTATGCAATATGGCCATACATATCGTAGAACGATAGAAAATTGTCTATCACGAAAGTCACAAAAGACAATTTTTGGCAACCGATTTATGTCATTAGGGTCGGAGCTTGGAGCTGCCAGCGGTGTGCTGTAACAAAAACAAGCATAGAGGAGTGTGACACAGAGCGAAACTCCCTGCAACACTGACACAGAACAGGCATTAGCCCAATTTAAAGATGAGGAACTTGTTCCAAATAAAGGAGGTATTTTTGTCATTTGGATTCCTGAAACTTGGAGCTGAATAGAGTGTTTTACTATTTACTTCTTATATTTTGTATTCATATTGTTCCCATTTTAAGTGACAGGTTTTTTCTTTTTCTCATTTGTGATAGTTTTGTTCAATGTCACTTCCAAATAAAAGGAGAAAGGCACTTTTTCTTTTCACTGGTGTTTAGTTCAAAGAATTCTCAAAAAGCAGTAATAAATGCGTGAAGTTATTTTGTATAGGTAATTATTTAATCAATTTTAGAGAAAACATAATATATCATGATAAATCATTTCAAGATATGAAATTATCTGTATTGTGATAAGATTTTGTCTATATCGCCCAACCCTAGTAGGAAGCAAGAATATCTGGCAGGTGGGTTAGTGTCAGGGAACGTGGGATGGTGAGGAGGTCAGTGCCAGAGAACTGAAGTGCGTGGGTCGGTTAGGATTAGTAAGGGTTGGGTTTTAGGGGTTAGGGTGTGAGGGACAGTTTTTGGCTGGTCTCAGAAAACCTAAGTGTGAGTGGTAGTGTGTGTGGATGAAGAACTTCAGGTGAGGCCATGTAATGCTTTGGAACTAATCAGGAATATTTTGAATTTTCCTTCTGTGCAGCATACTTTATGGAGTATAATGTGCGTGAAGGAGTGGTAATAATACTTTTTCTTATAAGAACAGACAGATTTTTTTTTAAGGGTCTGATGTAATTTACTAGCTAATGTGAACTCATGCAAAGCCTCAAAGCAGGTTATGGTTTTTGGAGAAGTTTTTTCTTTGCAAGAGCATCATAGTGGGAAGGTAAGGCATTTTTATGATGCAATGACCTGAAGTGATTATATTTAGGAGCTTTGTTCAGGGGCAGGTTTGGGCTGGTCTGGACCGTGATTTGTGCAAATGCAGGTCTCTGGATTCCTCACACCCATCCTTACCCCTCCCATATATGATAGTATTTGTAACAAAAGTTAGAGACTAAACTTGATGCATATGATTTTTTTTTTTTTTTTTCTAAAAAAGTCTCATCTTGCTGCACAGTCTGACCTGCTGCATATGCTTTGTGTTCAAGAAAGCATATTTAATATGTATTTTCTGTTCTAGGCTGGCAATCACATGTCTGGAAGGTGCCACGCTTTTGGAAGCTATTGGTAAGACCCGTGTTGCCAACACATTCATATAATACATATATTATATATGTGGTATTATTTCTTTACTTATTGTTTAAGGTTCATAATATCTTATAAAGTGATACTCATAATTTAGTGTATTATTATTTAAACACATGGATGATGGATATTGCATTGCTCTTTCTTTGATACTGTTGCATATATTATATATATGTATATATGTAACTGCATGTAATATAATATTACCTCATAACCTGTATAATTACTTGCATAGGGTATAATATTACATAGAAAAAATAGATGGCAATGCAGGATCTATTGTAACTCTGAGTAAAAGCTCATTCTGAGTGTACTCGGTGTCAGGTGTGTGTGTGTGTGTGTGTGTGTGTGTGTGTGTGTGTGTGTGTGTGTGTGCACGCGCGCAATGTTGCAGACGTTCGGTGACACTTTGAGTCGAGCTGGGATGTGTGAACTGCTGTGATACTATAACTGGGTGTGATCAGCAGTCAAATGAAATCAGAGCTGTCAGTCACACTTGCCTGGCAACCTCGTCATGGCAACATTCATCTTCTCTTCCTGGCACACACCACAAAAGTCAAAAAGAGAGCTGATTCCTAGTATCGTTTGCATGTACAAACCTGACAAAATGACTTTGCGTAATTGGACAATGATCTGTGACCTGCTTCATGTAGTGAAGAGCTCGAGTAGCTATCAAGAAATGTGTGTTACAGTTGCTCTTGCTACCAAAAAGCTGTTTCTTTAAAGCTTGTACTCATATATATGCTGTGACGACTTGACTGATATGGAACTGTGCTGTGCGCTTCTCTAAAACAGCAGCTCTTATTCTCATCCTGCATGTGCCAAGCTCTTATGTTACCTTAACTTCCTCGAGCCCTGTCACGTTAACGGTTAATGGGGTAACGAGTTTCCTCACCTGAGGTAGCAGGCGTGAATAAGGTTCATTGCGATGTCCCTGTAGCAATCGCTTATCCACACCTGAACAGGCAAATGAGAGGCTTTCCTTAATTAACCACTTCATTAAGGGAATTACATGAAACACAAAAGCTCGCACCTCCTCTCCAAAGCTGTACATGTACAGAATCAGCGCAACTCTGACATCTCCACCATAGCAATGTCCCTGTTAGGTTTATCACTAGGGGGCAGAATTGGATCACTGATTTTATTTAACTCCAACACACAGACATTAACAATAATCAGCAGCTCGGTTAGAGGATAATCTTTCAAAACACAAGAGGAGATAACATTCTGAATTTATCTTGTGAATATGCTGTAGCGTTTCTTAGTATATTCCAGGTCATGACAATAAATAAATATAGTTTTTAGAATTTTCAAACTTAATAAATAGGGCAGCAAAAGACCTACTCCTAAACATATGGGAACATTGGGAAGTGTTATATGCCTCTTTATAAAAATAAGAGTGTCTTAGTTAGTAGTTGCTCTGCAGTGTTTTAGTGAAAAAGTTATTTCTGAGACACCATGCTGAGTAAAATAATGGCAGCCTAAACCTGATTAAAACCCACACCACACTATAGTATAATTCCATGTAACTATATAACTGTATAATAGCAATATAAATATAACTCGATTTGTATTTTTTCATATTTAACATGCTGAGGAATAACACAAACTTGTTAGAGTGTTTTCTCAGTAAATCTACAGTAAATAGCTGATGTCTCTTAGGGATTGCAGGATCAATAGTACCAAATATTTGAGGTGCACTGATTTGCCAGATTTTCTGTTACTGAGCAAATTAAATCCTTACAGTGTATCACATAAAGGTGCAACAGTTTTAACAGGGAAAAAGCCAAGGGCCCTTTGTGATATCCAAACATATGACTAATTTTGGATCAGCCAGAGAGAATGGACTGAAGTTGCAAGATGATGATTATATTTCAGTGTACTTCATTTGTAGTATTTTGAGAAGAGAGGAGGATAACAGCAGTCTGAAACTAGCTGTGATGTGTGCAATGTTATTTCTGTTTACTAGCACCAAATAAGATGCATAAAAGATACAGAGACAGTGTGGTTAAAAATGGCGCTTATATTCTTATTTGAGGGCAATGTGGTCTTACAAAGGCTTACAATGGTTGGTTAAATTAAACATTGTCAATTCCATGAATTTTGTTAGTCTGCACATTCAGTTGGTGCATGTCTTATAGGTGCTGTGGCTCATGCTGAGGTTTAGTGACTTGTGCTGGGAAATGTAATTGTGAGGCCATCTGTTGGTCAAGAGTGAAAGTAAATGGAAAGCAAACGTAATGGGCTCTTTTAGATGAATCAAAATAGAGATCAAGTACTGAAAGTATTTACATTTATTAATTCCATTCAGAGCAACATACATGTGAGGAAGAATTGAACGGAACAGTAGAGGTAAATTCAAGTTTAAGAGTCTTGCTAAAGAGGGTAAAAGTGGCTCAGAGGCAGTCCTGGGGTTTGAACTCCCAACATTTCCTTGCTACAGAAACCTACCTGTCGGGCAGTTACAGTGATTTTAAATCACTACCATTGAAATTCAACCTAATTTAACTTTCATTTAAAAAATCGTTTGACAATCCAGCAGTCCATGTCACATCTACATTAATCTGACAGTAATGAAAATGAGAATAAACTACAATAATATGTTTGTCAAGTACAGAGGAGGCATCCAATAGGCGGAGGGATTTAAAGCCTTGCTTTTTGATAATCCTTTTTCCAAATCCTGAAAATGAGAAATAGTTTTATTAACTTTTGTTTTATGAATTTTTCATCAACTTCATAATCTCATTAGATTGTACCTATTGACTTGATATCTTTAGATATGCTATCCCTTGTACATAGGAACACAACGCTAAACCTCCAGACAAGCACACAGACAGAGATTGCATTGTCCATCCCATGTCAAAAGAGACATTTTGATCTTTTTTTTTTTGATTCGGTCAGTCACATTTTGATCTTGGCTGTGATGCATCATTAACATTTTAACATTTCCCCTTATTCCCTTGCAGGATTAATGACCTCACCACACCATCCCCACACCCCCTGCTGCTAACCTTGTATTAATTGGGATGTCAAAAGCTTCTTCTCCCATTCTTTACTGTATACATTTACCATTAGACTCATTAGCTTCCCGTTGCTTCCCGTCCCGCCTCTCCTTCCCAGCCAGGCGTGACTCTCCTGGGAGAACATTTCCATCTTTCCACTAGGCCTGTCTCAGCATTATCCCCTCTGTAAACTCCTCTCCACTGACGGCCCTTTTTTGATATTTCTTTTTTTTCCAGGTCGCTCTGATCAAGGGCTGCTTGGGTGTTAATTGGCGGCTTGTGTGCGGCTCCGCCTCTTCATTCAGCTTTAATGGTCACCATTGACAAACAGCAGGCAAATAATAAGAAAGTGACATTTTTTTTTTAAGTACCCTCAGGGAATTGTTTGAATGAGGTGAGATGATCAGGAGGCCCTGTGTGTTTTGTGTGTATTTTTTTATTTATTTATTTTTTTTATCAGGACTGTGCATTGTGGGAAAGCTTTAATTTGTTAGGATTTAATAGTTTACGTGTTGACAGACTACATAATGTATTTGTATTGTATGTAATGTCTGTGTGTCAGCACAGCTGAAATCGTTGTAGTTCTTTACTAATACTCTCCACCTTAAATTAACTTCCCTTCTGCTGTCTTATGTCGTTCACGTCTCGCTCAGCACTTCGCGCTACATTTTAATGAAAGCTAATAAGAGCGGCCTCGTCCCAATACCTACGGCTCTTGACATTTCTCTAAATGTGAGTGTGCTGGGGGCTGCTTGCCAGACCTGATCCTGTTTTTGGAGCCGAACATTGACGCTGACATGGGATCGCTTTCATCTGATCAGTCACGTGTCTAAGCGAAGTGACGGTGACAAAGTTAGGGCTTTTTTCCTCACGGAAGTCAAGCAGAGACAGATGGTTGAGAGTGTGCCCTCAATCACATACACATCTGTGCAGTTGAGTAAATGAGAGTAAATTTTTCACTGAGTAAATGAGTAATTGATTGTGAGCTTCATATTTCGAGACCTAAAAAGAGACAGTGCGTTAACAATCAGTGTCAATTTTTACGTATTTAAAGCAACATTTCAGGCAAACCGAAAAGCATACAATTTCTCCCTTTAGCCCAGATGAAGTTATTTAAACTGTCAGGTTTTTCAATATCTCAAATACACTTATGTTGTTTCTGACACTGTTATCTATAAAAATGGATGAAGCACATCACATGGCCAAAAACGCAGTAGCAGCAGTGTCTATCTTGAAGCCAGAATCAGTTTCTTCCACAGTTTGGGGTCGCTTCACACAAGCCTCTGATTTAGAAAGGGAATTATTGCATAGAATCATTTCCTAACTTCAACTGTTGGTAGTTATGTGAGCTGTTTATAGTTTGGTTTTGAAAATGGTTCAGATTTAATTGAAGATTTATTTGTAAATTTAGGTGAGCCAGGTTCCCATCCTGAACAAATAAACAAATCCTTAATTCAAAGGCATATTAACAAAACACTGAAAGAAATTAATCAGCTACTGAAAAGCGAACTACCAAGATGAATAAATCTGCATTAGATGTGGTTTTTTTTTTTTTATTTTGATATGGAATTGTTTAATCTCAAAAGATAGGTTGATATCCAAGTGACTTTGAATTGCCTGGGCTGTGGTTTGTCTGTACAAGACTCCGCATCCAGGTCAATATAACAGCCACATGGCTCTCCCTCGCTCTCTCTCTCTCTCTCTCTTTCTCTTTCTCTTTTTAAGAAAAAGAGATGGAAGCTGAAACCTAACAAAGCCCTGGGAAATCCCCATCAGACATCCCTCTCTTAATCCCTTTAATTTTGAAAGGTATTGTTTAAGGCTTCAAAGTTGATATGGTTTAATCCCTGCTCGAACACTACTGGATGGTAAATGAGACCACGTCAGCCGCTAATCTACTCCACCACAACAGAAAATCCTTCTTCAAGACGAGGTTGCATGGGCTTCCTGTGAACTCGCCGTTTGATGTTCCCTACCTGCTATCGAACACGGCTTCTGTCTTAACCCGACTGTCACTCGCTGTCTGTCCCCTTTTATCAGACCCTTGCTGCCTTTTCACTATGCTAAAGCTAGCATCAAGCATGACCCTTGCTCACTAACTAACTCTCCCTCTATTTTGGGAATAGTTGATGAGCTCCGGGATGAGGCGAATAGGTGTCGAATTTCTTTTAATTTGGCCTTGTAGAGAGACTGTATCATCAGGACAGGGTGTGTTCTATTGTCGTTTTTCGAGTTCGGTGGTCCATTTTTAATCGGGATGAGCCCACATTGCTGCAGCTTTGCATCAGCGTAGCTTTCAGCAGCTGCCCAGGGAAAATGCAGCCTCTCACCATTTGTGCCGTCTAGGACTTTTGAATTGTCAGACTCTGCTTCTCGATGAGCACTAGTTTGTTTGAGGGTGATATATATTTTTTTTTTTGGGGAGGAGTTGTTCCAAGCAAGCACCTCTGCGCTGTGAGTAAGTAGTGTAATAAAGGCAAGTTATTTCTGAGCTCTTATTTGGAAAAGTGTTCAAAAAGGGAACTTTTTGGGCTGTGCACCTTCAGCCTTCTCCATGAGGAAAAACCTGAGAGAGACAGCAAGTTGCTTAGTAACCTCCCTTGATTAATTTTGCAACTTGTAGAACTGCAGCAAAACTTCTCCTCAGTGTTTTTTAAAGTATACACCCCAGGGATGTTACAGTAGGAATGAGGAAAAATTACAGAGTTGCCAGTTTATTAGCTAAACCTAAATTGTAGCTGCACTCACTTACCTTTTTTAGGTGCACAATTTAAAAAAGTGATATGGTCAGATGAGGTCACCGTGTTCTCGACAAGTGGGAAATGCATGTAAAGGTGCACAGGTTGCTCTGCTGACTCTGTTGTGCTGTAGGAGGCACTTTGCTGGCATATTTTGGGTCCACATGTTCCCAAAGCTGGAACATACACTGCAAATCAATAAAGTAATTCTGACTGATCACCATTCTCCTATGCTAAAACATCCATCCTGATGGCACGAGGGCTCACTGAATGGTTTAAGAGTATAAAAAATTATATAAGCCATATGCTAAACCTGCTTAAGTATAATAAAGGTATATGTTATTAATTACAAAAAATTATTTAACTGCATTTAAATACAATAAGCGAAAATATAAACTTTGAAAATTGAGGAATTCATACTATATTTACTTTGTAACAATTAATTCAGTGACCTTTATTAATACTTTACATAACTGAGTTACTACTCTGACAGTTTTGCCCTTCCCCAACCCCAATTATATTACATTGCTTCAGAACAGCAAAATTTAGAATTTAAAAATTATTTTATGCTTCACCATCTCACTTCCATATGCTATTTTTAAGATTAATAACAGTCCTTTTTCCCTAGCAATGTAATTTGTATTTCTAGAGCACTTTGAATGTTTATTTCAGTCTCTACCTCACGGTTGTTTTTTTGCGTGTAGTTTTGAGAATAAGTCGGAAGAAAAGAAATTAAAAGTTTAAAACACAAATTAGATCATCGGTGGTAGTTCTTATTCCCCTCTGATTAATAAATATATCCAAGAAAAGTTTATCTTCCGGGATTGCAGAATAATGTGTAATGATAATATGCAATTATCACCTCAGATTTTTTCAGCAGTAACCTCAAGATGAGGTGTAACTTAAGTGTTAGAGCAAGTGCTGATGGAGAGAGCAGGGAGCGGCGGAGAGAGAAAGCACAGTGACATATGTGTGTCGTGGAAGTGTTAAGCGCTCTTTTACTTTTGCAGTTAATTTAGACAGATCACAATGGGCCCTCTTCTGATTCGTCCTTGTTTGTGCATTCATTATTGAACACTTTCAAAGGCAAGGAAGGAGGGAATGAAAGAAAAGTGAGTGTGAGATTGGAAGGGGAAAAAAGAGCTAATCGCTTCAGATTGATCACTGCACAGAGTGCACATTTTATTTAATCTTGTAATCCTTGTAAATAGCTCCCAGCAAGGCAAAGTCAATCTTTTAACATTGATTAAATGGAGTAAATAGAAGTGAATGAATTTTTAAAAGACGCATTGCATTTCACCCCTGTTTGTGGTGTATGGAACAGATCGGAGTGGAAGCTGGCAGCTAATGAGGCCTGTAAATTTAATGCCGAAATCGGCTTCTGATGGCTTTGCCACCCTGCTGTTCAGGGCTTTCAGTGAAGTTTGCTTTAAATGTGGAGCGTCTGTTCCCCCTCCGAAAGCCCCTCACACCCGAACAGATGGAGAGAATATGGAGCCGGGAAGGTTTACCTTGGAGGTGGTAACAGTGAAGCCACTCATTAACACTGAATTTACCACTTCGTTAGCAACGCAGCTTCCTGTTGAGAGCAGGCAGTGCTGGATGTCAAATCCTCAGAGCATACATTTATCTAAGCAAGTCTGGACCCTTTAAGGGGGTCGAGCTTTTTAATGTGGAGAAAAAGTAAGATGCACCTCTGATTTTCTGCAGGTTCTGCTATGAAACCATTAAATATAATCCTTCAATTCAAGGTGCAAGTCTGTCACTAGCCACTTTTATTTTTCATCTATCAGTCTTTACAGTGTTTTGGGGCAGTATGTGCATGTGTGTGTTTGTGTGTGGGGATGTGTGTGTGCGGTTGCACTTGTGCATGTGTGCCAATTTGTCAAGAATCAAGCAACAACAGTCTCGTGCTGGGATGTGCTTTGGCACCATCACAGAGTGCTAAGATAGAATAATATGATCTCATTGGAGGTGTACTTTGTTCCCATGGAAATTGGTCAATTTTAGGAAGTGGCTGAGAACTTTAGTGGGAGAAACAGGAAGGTCCGATCCCAAAGGTGTGCTCACATAATTAAGCTTCCCCACCAGTGTTTCCAGGACTAACAGCAGGGTGTGCTGTGAATAGATATGGTGGCACTAGGTGCGGAAACCCATAATGCAGCTTAAAAAATAATGGCCTTCTCGTTTTGGCTCCACTGAGAACATTTTGCTCTCTCTCAAGTAGAAAATAGCTATTTATACATGGGCAAGGGGTTATATTTTTTGGGTTTTCCATTGGCCAGTGTATTTTTGCCTGGAAATGGATGGCCGCATTGCATTTTTACACACTGTCATTTAACAGATTTGTTTCCTTTGTTTAGTTATCCGGTTATTGTACCTATGCTATTGGACCTATTGTACCTTACATGATAATAGATCTGTTTGATGCTTGTGTTTTGTAGATGCTGTCTCTGCCATGGCAGCACTGAGAAATAGTGCTGAGAAAGAGGTGGAATCTGCTGAATATTACACTCAGGAGCTGTCAGGCTCTCACACTTCCTCTCCCACCACCTCTACCTGCAACAACAACAGCAGCAGTGTGGGACCACAGCAGTGCCAATCTTTGGACAGTCACCAAAGCCTTTTAAATGGAGCACAGCCGAACCCATTTGTCTGTGGCGGTGTCCTGGCTGCCCCCTGCACAGACGATTCATTGCCTTCAGGAGCACTTGTTAATGGATCTGCTTCACACTGTACCTCAGAGGAACCCCACGTCCCCAACAAGGATGCGTCCCCTTTGCCTGGGACAGACACCAACCCTGAGGTGTTGGAGCCTCCCTGCGAGCTTCAATCAAACACTTGGCAAAAACCAGAAGGGCACATTCTGAAAGCACCATCCACACGGACCCTATCTGTGTCGGACAACAGCGACTGTGAGACTCCCTTGGTGGGAGACAATGCAGATAACAGGGCAATCAGCCGGGTGTGGACAAACAACAGCGTCAAAGCAGGATCCTTATGGGATGTTGATTCCGAGTCGGAGTCCTCAGAAAGCTCCTCTGACAACTATGATGGCCTAAACAGAAGCCTCCGAGAGAAGTTTATGTGCTTCCTGTTGAAAGGCAGCATACTTGATGAAGTGGTGAAAGGAAAGATAAAGGTAGGGGGCCTTCAGGCATCCAGTTCAAGGAGGAGGAAACGAAAAACATGCAGAGTAAAAAGGATACCAATGGAAGAAAAAGTTAACGAGAGCTTCAGCTGTGCCTCCCTTATTAACACAGACTTGGATTTTGATTCGTCCATTAGTGAAGAACGTTCCTTGAAGCAGGATTCGGAAAGTTTGAAAGCACACATAGACTCGCATCTGGGGAGTTTCCAAGACAAGAAGAACTTAATTTCAAGTGATAATGTAGGCGGGTGCAATGAAGCAGACACCTACGTGGGTGGCCAACCTATGCCATTAAAGCGACAGCCGGAAACAGGCTTGGAGTCAGAGCACTCATTCTTCCAATGCACAAAGTGCAATGTTAATTTCAAGGAGAAAAGGCATTTGCATAGGCATATGATGTATCATTTAGATTGGCATAATCAGGTAGGGCAAGCGAGCATCCTCCGCCCCTTTATATGCAAAGAGTGTGGGCGCTCATTCTGTGAGCGTTCTTCCCTGCAGAAGCACATGCTGATCCACCAGGTGCGAAGGGAGAGGTTGATGGAGGAGATTAAAGATCTGAATGAACTCAGAAGCCAGGGAGGAGAAGCTCAGCTGCAGTGTCCCCAGTGTGCTTTTGGAACCGACTGCCCACAAACATTCATTCATCATGCCAAGACCCATGAAAAGGACAAACATTATTACAGTTGTGAAGAATGCAATCTCACAGTGTTGAGCAAGTCAGAAATGGAAGCACACCAACAGATAGCTCACCTCAGTGCATGCCAAGGAAGAGTCATAAAACCCTTGGGCATGCTTCTTTGCAAAATTTGCACATTTAGAACAAAGTATAGAGACATTTTAAGAAAGCATCTGAAACTCGTTCATGACCAGCCACTTTGTGATTATGAGCTTCAGTCACACAATATGGCAACTGACCATACAGGGTCTGTGTCCGAGCAGGACAGGATAACAGACCCAACTGAAGCAGACAACTTATCTCCACCTTCACTGAAGCCAAAGTTTCTCAGAGAGAAGCAGAACAAAAGTGAAGCAGGGCTGTCTGCGTGGTCCAATAGCCTTGCTGACCTTTTTCTGAGAGATAACGGTGCACAAAAATCCTGTAAAAGTTTGAGCTCCTCACTGATCAAATGGAGCTTTGGCAGCTTAGCAAACAACCTGTCACCGTCTTCCCTGCAATGTGACAAGCCAAGTAAATTATCTCTGCCTACAGAGAGAATAGATGTGACAACAGGTCTCTCCTATGTTGAAGAGGACAATCAAGAATGTGAAAGTGCTGTCTCCAAACAGAACACAAAATATCTCTCCAGCTTTGACATGAATCTTGCGACCAAGTCTGCAATCTCTAGCAAAGCTGTACATCTGAGCCATGATGATGTTAACGCTTCCAAAGATCCCTCGCCTGGAAGCAGTTTAGCAGTACAGAAACAAAAATCTCCCTCTAAAAGAAAAATGTCCATTCCATATCACAACACTCCTAAGAAAATTTCAACGATTTTACCAAAACATCAATCAGCAACTCCAGAAAGGCTTGATATTTATTCTTTGCAGAATGGCAACTACAGTAGTGCTAATTTTGATTGTGCCAGTCAGGCAAATGATGCTAAAGGTCCCAGTGAGAGCATAGCACACTTCCTGGATAGCAGCGATGCCAGTGACCCCTTAATCCAGCAGGGAGATTTATTTAAAGATGACGTCCATAACTCTCCTGATCAGTCAGATTTTGATAGCAACATGGAAGATGATGATGAGATCAGCACACTCATAGTGAAAGAAGAGAACGTGGAGAGTGCGGTGAGCGAGGACAATCCAGAGTGTACTGATCCTAATCTCAGTGATTCTTACACCAGCTACTGCGTGTCCCCCGTGTTTGAACCAGATCGGAAGTGCTGTCCATATTGTCCTGCTGTGTTTGAGTCAGGGGTGGGCTTGTCCAATCACATCAGAGGACATCTGCATAGATGTGGGTTAAGCTATGAGGCTCGTCACATGCTGTCACCTGAACAGGTGGCGTCTCAGGACCGGCAGCCTCGTATTCGCAGAAGAGCTCCCTCCATGAGCAACAGAATCAGGAGAGGTGAATTACAAGTGAACAATATTTACCACTTTTGTAAATTTAAATTGGATCTGTTTTATTATTTGTCGAACAAATTTCTAGTACAGTTCTGCTGTCAAGCTGCAAAAAGCTGAATGATACTAAATGTGGGGAAAAAAAAAAAAAAAAGTGGTTCCCGGTGTCAAGATGGCTGCCCAGTAATGTTACAGCTTTCTGCTACACTATGGTTTTTCCCCATCATAAGTCATACCACATCTGCAAAGTGGCATTCAGGGACCCCAGTGATGGTCTGTGATTATTTATTTATTTAGTTAGTTAGTTAGTTAGTTAGTTAGTCATGGTTGTTCTAATAGTCATTAGCCTGGTCACTTGAATTTAATGTACCTCAATTACTTAAACAAGATGTAGACTTTAAACAATGTCAGCTTGGACCTAATATGTCCTCTTGGTGGAAAGTTCAGAAATAATTAGCGTCATGACTAGAATATTATTGTACATATTTAAAATAATAAGCACAATATTTGAATAATTCATTAAATGAATGTGTACTGAGGGGTCCATGGAATTTAGTTTACAGTTAAAGATGTTGGAAATTACTGACTTAAATCAGTAATTCTTTGATACCTTATTTTAGATTTCAACCAGCACATTGAAGTTAACTCATACATTATACATTAAATACACTACATAATTTAGAATACATTTACAATCAGATGATTACATTTGTGATTGCGTACATTATAAATTGCCCAGTGTAGTAAGAAAATCCAGGTTCAAGCTCCTCTGAAGTTTATTCCAGCTGTGTGAAGTGGTGTATCTGAACATCCTACACATTTGTTTTTCGATCTTTAACTGTATGGATCATCATGAATATTTTCATATGTAATACGTGTTGCCTTCTTTTTGCCACAACAGATAAACCTGAGTCTCAGACCGAACACACCTGCCCCCTGTGTCTGGGCTGGTTCGACACTAAAACTGGCCTGTCCAATCATGTGCGGGGTCACCTGAAGCGGATCGGCAAGCCAATCTCAGGTGTCAGCAAGTCTCCCCTGTGCATCCTCACCGAGCTCCTGCAGGACGAGAACGAGCACAGGAACGTTCTCCGAGCGCTTGAGGCCAAACCTCGCCTCTCCAGACCCTTCATTTCCCAGAAGTTTGCAGGAAGCGAGGGCCTGTTTCTTACACCCACTGGTGTCCCAGTGAAGATCCAGCACTCTGCTAACAGGCTGGTCTCTGAGGAGGGTGAGAAGAGGAAGAGGAGGGAGGAGAAGATGAACGAGAATAGAGAAAGCACTTTAGTAGAGCTTCTGAAAAGGCAGAGACTGGACCAGGAGCTGGCAGTCACATGTCACTCTAAGACAGCCAGAGCTCGTTTTATCATTTCTCCATCAAAGAAGGTTTCTCCTGAAGCTCTACCTGACTCCACATGTAGCCAAGGTGAGAAATTCACAGAATTATCTGCTTAAGTGGGGGGAAAAACTATGCAGCTTTCCAAAGGCTAAGCATGCTTCAACAAAGCAATCATAAAAGTAATAAAATTAGTTAGGGATTGGCAATATGGTAAATATATTACACTACTTGAAGCATTTAGTGTCTAATTAGGTTTGCTAACAAAGTGCCATCAAAATAGCAAAGTAGTAATGTCCACAAAGATCTATGGTTTTAATGATATATATATATATATATATATATATATATATAAGCCAAGCCATTTTTTAATTTATAAAGACTGCCTAGTTAAAGGTGCATTAGGTAAGATTTGTCAAAAAATGGTTAAATAAGTGGAGCTGAATCAGAATTGAATGATTTTTATTTTTTTTTAATTTCTTGAGCCAACCCTCCACTGCCACCCATGTAAACAAAGCACCATTCCCGAGCCTACAGTTAACATAGTTAGCATTAGCAGGGACTGTCATGACATCACTTTCAAGTGCGCTCGGACATTCAGCTGCTTGAAAGCAAAGTTATAGCACTATAAAGATGCAAAATTCTGCTCGTAATGATTTATGAGAATGTCCACGAGTGCAGTTGCTGTCCTTCTTTGTGATAAACTCTCATAGCTCTCAGTTATGGCATTAGTGCATTAGTGTCAGTAGCTAAAACATAAACCATTCAGCTACTCGATAAACACACACATTTTGGCTTATAATGATTTACAAGAATGGCCATGAGTGCCATCACTATCCTTTTTTCTTTGTAATGGAAAAAAATCTGTATGATTTGTTATTTTAAAAAAAGACATTCAAACAATTCAAAGCTTTATACAGATTGCCTTTACACATCTATCCAGGAGCAGTGTCGCTAATTCTGCATCCAGCTTCATCCCCTTCACCAGTAATAAATGCCAACATCTTGGAAAAGCACTGCCAATGTTTATTCTGGTTTTACTGTTTTCCTGTCACTAAGTTTTTACGTAGCACAAAGTGACATTTTTTGCTCACAGGAGAGATTTCTTGTGGGTGGAGTGAAGGGGCATAGAGGAGTGTCTATAAAATGATTGACAAGAGGCCCATCCAAACACAAACAAGCATCCTGGACTTTTTGCTGAGACCGTGGCTTAAACTGCTATTTTTTAGCATGTTTGACATATTTTCCACGTTGTTTGTTCTTGCACTTTTAAATTTGCATTAGAGCAGGGGTTCCCAAGCTAGTAGTCACTTGATTTACAAATGGGGTTGTGAGAGGGACTTACAGTCACATCTAATTTGTTTCATTCAGTTATTTTACAAAATATTATCAATATTGAAGATGGATTTTATGTGCTAATATTTTGAAATGTTTTAAGTGACTGGGAGTCACACTTAGACAAGCCTCTTTTGTGTACCAGTCTTCTGGATTTTCTAGATTAGTACACACTTTTGAATGTAAAATCAGAGTTTTGATTTGAGACGCAGCTCATGACAGCAGTTCCGACCATGGTGGAAAGTTTTAAGAGAGATAGAGCTTGTCTATCTAACGTTGCTGAGCATGACATCGATAAACATTTTATAGTTCGACTTGGAAATTTGACGGACTGGGATGTTTTGGCTCTGATGTGCTCTCTAGTGAGTGTTGTTCCAAATGCAGTACATGTAGAGTAGTACATAAGATACGCAGTGACTGTGTGAATGATAATGTTGCTCGTGTTGCTGCTGCTTTTGCATGCGTGCACAAAATCATGTGTGATCATGTGCCAAGTATAAACCAGGCTCTTTTGCTTTGTGTCTAACACCACCCTGGTGTGGATTATTTTCCTACAGCACCACACTTCCCCACTAGACTGGTTAGTAAGTGCAAGAAATACTCCTTTGGTTTTTAGTCACTTGTATTACACATTTATATGTTGCTAACATAATAAAATGTTCAAATATTACAGTAGACTTTTATTATACATCTGGAATTTTAAAAAAAATTAGGTTGGTACAGGCTTGGAGTCACAGAAAATTCCTAATGTCCATTTGGGGTCGTTTGCCCAAAAAGTTTAAGAACCTCTGCATTAGAGCCATGAGTCTAATGTTGTCAAAATTTTAACATAATACAATACTGACTGTTTAAAGCATCACATGTTTGCCTCAAAAGAGTTAATAAAATAGCAGAAAGTCTTTCTTTTCGTGTTTTTTTTCTTTTTTCTTTTTTTTTTTTTTAAAAAAGAAATTAAATATACAAATAAAATGCATAAAATTCCACACCTCCTACACCTCCCCTGATGCTTGTGTGAAGCGACAGCAAAATATGTGCTGAGGAGGAAAAGTGATTCCAGCTTCAAAAAAACCCTTTTGTCCATTTTTATAGATAGTGTGCCCTAAAGTGTCAACACACGTAAGCAGTTCTTATGGAATGTTTAAAGCAGCACAGGCAGTTTTAGTGCTTTTGCTATAATTGGAACCTGGTTTTAACTACTACTGCCTCATCGAATCTTTATATAGTAAATATTCAGTTTTAATATTTAATACAGTGCTGCTCTTCAAATCTCAAGCAGACTCCTTGAACTGCACAGACAAATTCACTCTTACCCAACAATGACACATCGACTGCATTACCACGATTCGACACACTTGTTCCATTTTCATTCTCTCAGATAAAATAGAAAGCTGTGAATAATTAGAACTATACAAGACTAACTTTTCAAAACATCAAAAACATGATTTAATTGCTTATACTAAACATAATTTGAACACGTTTCTAGATACTGGAGTAGTGCAGAGGTGATGTGGCTGTTGCAACACGCCAGTGACCTGTGTTTGATCCTCAGTTAGGGTGAGAGCATGAAGTTTGATGATATTCAGGGCTTTGAAAATACATGATCAAATCGTGTTGAATGCCTGAAAACAAATTGTGTTATTGTAACTCAATTCAATCACGTAAAACTGATAAACACATTTGAATTAAGTAAATTCAATGAGTTTTAGTAGGCTAGTAGGTAGGCCACCTCTTAATGGCTTTAGTGGGATTACATTAGCAGTCGTGTGGAGTACAAGAGTACAGGTGAGATTGACAGAGGCACTTGGCACTGATTTAAAAGAGAGAAAAAAAAAAAGATCCTGTGAAGAGGTGGTTTTTATTGTTACATGCGGTCAGATATGAAGCATGCAGGATAAAAGATATAAGTTTCCAATATCATCTGGTACAACTCCTTTCAAAGTTTATTCCATTTTCTACTGGCCACTGTTTCATTCACAGGATTAGTAATGATCATGTCAGAATACCTGTGCTGAAAGACTGATATAAACATGCATCACCACTGTGTTTAAGTTTGTTAATCAAGTTACACTTTAAACTCTGTGGTAGTTAAAATCTTCACAGAGTTTGAGTTTTAACCATCTCCAGAGTGTGCGCTGCTACAGCAGGTCTACAGCCTGAAATATTAATCTGTAAAGCTTCTGCTGTGCATTTAATATTTCTGCTCAGCATTTCACTGGATCACTGTATACCGTGGTGCTGTGATCAGAAACCGACATTAATCTACTGGAGCAGAAAGTGTTTGAGCTTTTGTCTCTAACTGTACACCTGGGTTACACTCATTACACCAGCACAACACACACTACTGTACATACATAGTGTTTCCTGTTAAAGGTTTCTGAAGGCTATTGCTGATTTTTTTTTTTTTATTTTTTTTTTATTTTATTTTTTTTAAACCATTTCTTTGTTATAAACCAGTCTTTCCTTGTAATATTAACTGAATTGAAGTGTACATAAATCACTCTTCATCTCAGCCAGTTTTAATGAGCACATAGCTTCATTGTAACACGAGGCCTTCTCTCTGTCTCAGACAGCTGCGTGTATGATCTATCTTGTCTCTACTGATGTTGAATCAAAGGCAGTGGGTGTGATGTGACAGACAGGTAATGGCTAAATTGTATGATATGCTGAAAAATCTGGGTCACATATGAGAACGGAACATTATTTATTCTCATAATAATGTAGATATTGTTATTCTTTAGGGCCTCTGCAAGTGTATAATAATTGATTGTTTGGTGGCATTAATCTGAGACATTTACAAAGGGGGTGATGATAAATGTGCTACAGCAGTACAAAACCTTGTTTTATTACTATTTTGTATGTTTTTCTACCCCTAACTCTTTCATGTTTTAACCATCCAATCCACTGTTTAATGTGTGGCAGACAGCTCACACTTCATAAAGCACCGATACCCTCTTTGTATCCTTCAAGTCTTGAGATGCCTCTCGAAGTCGTCGAAGGAATGAAGGAGAGAGAGAGAGAGAGAGAAAAAACTTGCTACCCATCAAATTATAATAACATAAATTAAAAGATGGAGCGTTATCTGACGTGGCTTTGAAATTCAAACGTTAAAACCATGGTCTTTGATGGAATGTTGGAAATACCTCGGCTGTGTTTACACACCTGTGTTTCATGTCTGTCCAAATAAGCATTTCAGTAGCATTAGCAGAGAAAATGAGTTTAAAATCTGATTCCTCTTGCATTCATGCAAAATGGGGTTTGATTGTTGGTATGACTCAGTATGATGTGCTTCAGTATTGGGCACCTGTGGGGAAAAAATAGTATCTTTTAAGTGAGACTGGGACTGACTGGTACGGATGCCATGCCTCCTTCCCTGGGAATAACAGGCACAGTGGCCACGCCCTCCTAACTGGGACTGATAAACACCGAGGCGATGTCTCTTTCATTGTGACTGACAGGAACAGAAGCCATACCCCCTACACTTGGACTGACTGGTGCCACGGCCACATTTATAATCGGTATTTACACCCCAGTTTAAAACTGGCCATTTTTTATTGAGGGTGCCCTTTTCTGTTTTGGCTGAGTTGAGTGTTTGTATCCCTGGCAGGAAGTTCAGATTGTCTGAATCCTAGAACCTTTTAAAGCCCTGCATTGGTACTTTTAGAAAATGTTACCTTTTAATCAAGCAAGATAGTGATGAGGGGAAAATGTGCCTCTAGATATTAGGTAGGTAATTAGGACATCTGTTGGTTTGTTGCACATAATTGTTAGTACAACAATTTGCAGGTAATTTAAATAACCTTTGGTGTCTTCTCACGGAAAACAAGTCCAAGTAGCATATGTTTTGCATGGTTTGGTGTGAAATAACTAGAAGCTGTTACAATTTTCCCACAACACACCCTGTATGTACCTCAATTCATCTTTGGCATCTTTGTTTTTCATCCATCCATATGTCCATCTGTTTACATGGTAAAATACCTAGATTGGGGTGTATATGTGAGGCGGCCTGGAAGAACTAGCGGGAAGTCGCTGTGGCTGGATTCTGGAAAACCAAATGACGTATTTCTGCCAATAATATACTTTCAGACATCTGTACTTTAAGAAACCTTAAATATATTTTACTAAAATGACATGAATATGTTTTTATATAGGCTATTTTCTAAGCCTTGGCTGTCTGTCACATCAGGTAATGATCCAGTTTAACAAACACAGCAATAAGTGTAGTCAGTGTGCCTAAAGATAACTAAAACCTTGCCAGCTAACTGTGTTTTTCTCACAGTTATGATCAAGTTACGTGACATAGCAAAACATAAGCCTAATGACATAAACCTAATCAGTTCAGTTTGTTCAATTCAGGCTGTCAATACACAGTATTATTAGTGTGAGGCTGTTTTCAGTTTTCCTTTGATTTGGAAAAAATCCTGCATGGTATTATTTAAATGCAAACAAAAATTGCATTCTTCAGTGAAGCTTATTTATCCTTTGGCATGGAATTTTTCAAAGCATTTGTTAACATCATAATGTTTTGAAGGCCTAATTCAGCCTGTTGCACCGCAGCAGGAGCAAATCATTCCTGAATGACTGCTGAGCAGTTTTGTTCTCTCATTGTCAAAAAAAAAAAAAACGACAACAAAAAAAAAAAACAGTGTGGCGTGTATTTTGATAAACATTGTTCTCAACAATACAGAAGTGAGTGTAAAGATTTGACAACAGATGGAGTGAGAGGGTGAAGACACTGGGGGAATCACAGTTTATTACGCTCAAGCTGCTGGTGTGCTCAAACGTTGCCCCCACACACATACACACACACACACACCCCAGGATCTAAATATAGTGTTCACATGTTAATAAAAAGATCTGTAGACATTGGAGTAAGTGTTCATACTGTATGCAATACATTAAAATTGTCGCTTAGTTACTTTATTCTTAATTTAGTAATTATAGTGTTTAATGCAAAGGTTTGTACCCTTCATGGTTTCTGGATTACAAAAAATACACCTCTATTTTACATCTTCTCTACAAAAAAAACAAAAAAAAAAAACAAAAAAAAACAGAATTTCAGAAGTTAAAATAGAGAAGGGGAATGAAACCTGCAAAAAGACAACATTCCAAATCATAAGGAATAATAAGTAGAAAAATAGTCTGCAAAAAAAAGAGGAATGAATAGAAAGCAGGGAGTTTTGTCGTTGTCCTCTTGGTCCAGTGTATGACATCACACAGACTTTTCACACAAACCAGAACATGTCCAAAAGCTGTTTAGGGGATACAGCAGGGGTTGAGTGTACGATTTATTAGAGAATATTTATAATCACATTTAGAAAGGGAGATAACGTTATCATTTTTATTAATTTTTTTATTAATAATATGTGAGGAATAAAACAACACCTAGTCATTTATTATTTTCCTATAACAGCACATCTGGAAGTGTTTTATTTATCTTATAACACATCAATTTGCCAACAGTTACAGTTTTATATTTTATTAATGACCAACATATCATATTTTTTAGGAGTTAATAGATACATTTAATGTTGTACAGTGTTCAAGGGACAAGTTAGTTCCTGTTATGAACAGCTATAAACAGTCTTTCCTTTACCAAGCTCTCTTCTCTTCTCTCTCTCTCTTCTCTCTCTCTCTCTCTCTTTCTCCCTCTGTTATTAAGACAAAAAAAGCAAACTGCAGCATGTCATGTTGCAGAGAAGCCAGAAAGTGCAAAGCCCTCTGTTCTGAAGACTCTCCCCTGGCAGAGAACTTTCCTACAGTTACAAAGTTCTGACACTGGAGATTTCTACAATAAATGTTAAATAAATGTTTCCTTATGCAAAGCTTCACCATATCGATGACTATTCATTTTGCCTCGTTAAATAACAGACACACTTATGACGCCAGCTATTATTAGTCTTAGATTATGTGGCATGTCTGCCACACAAGTCCTTGTGAATGATTTGTTTTTACAGAAACAGCAAACACCTTAATATAAACCTGAGCTAGAACCGGCTGATTGTGGCAGATTGACTAGTTTATCTGATTTGCTATTATAGAAAATAACCACCTTCTGACCAGTCAGGATTGAGAATTCAACAGTGCTGTGCTATAAAAAAAAATTGAATATGATGCACTACTTAAACATTTTTGTGGTATTGTAGGAACTTTTGCGAAACCTAATGTCTCAAATGTTGGTACAGTTTTTTGGCATGCACTCAGCTTTATCTAATTACTTTGATAATTATATTATTATCATGTTTGTCTTTTTTACAGGGAAGTTTGACGGAAATAAGAAGATTTGTATCCACTGTAATGCAACTTTCCACAGCGGTGTCAGTCTGTCCAATCATCTTAGGGCTTATGCACGCAGGAAGAGGATCGCTATGCTGGAGGGAACGTGTACGTCCGCTCTCCATCTTATTCACACATATACATATGAAAATATCATGAGTGTGAATCTCTCCTCATGAGACAATATGATGTTTGGAATCTGTGCAGCTGCATTGTAAATAATAAGACTAGTGCATAGATTTGAATCAGTCAGTCTTTATGCCCCTCGTCCACACACACTTTGCTAATTATGTGTGTTTTGCAGCATATGACTGTAATCAGAAACTGCCTCGCTCGAGGTCTGGGCCAAAGAGGAAGGTGTTCCACACTCTACACACCACCTCTGAAGTGATCTACACACTGACATGCAGGTACTCCACTCAAAAAGCTGCCTGGAGCATCCACTCACGCTTCTGTATTTACAGTGGTTTAGGAAGATATGCAGACCCCTTAGATTTGATTAAACATTTATTACATGTACTTTTTTTGCCATCAGTCTACCCACAATAACCCATAGTGACAACATGCAAAAACAAGTTTTTAGAACTTTTTGCAAATTTATTAAAAAAACAAAAATGGAAATGTGTCATTTAGATATATGTTCAGACACTAAGGAACCTTTGGCAGCAGTTACAGCTTCAAGTCTTCATGCATAAGTCTCAGGCTTTGCACAGCTGGATTTGGGCAAGTTCTCTCATTGTTCCTGGCAGAACCTCTCAAGCTCAATCAGACTGGATGGGAGCTTCAGTGAACTGCCATCTTAAAGTCTCTCCACAGATGTTCTGTGGGGTTCAACAGATGTTCTGTGGTCTGGTCTTTGGCTGGGCCATTCAAGGACATTCAGACACTTGTCCTGAAGCCACTACAGCATTGTCTTGGCTGTATGCTTCAAATTGTTGTCCTGTTGAAAGGTGAACCTTTACCCCACTCGGATGTCGTGTGCACTCTGGAGCACGTTTTCTTAAGGACCTCTCTGTATTTGACTGCATTCATCTTTCCCTCAGTAATGACCAGTCTCCCCGTCCTTGCCACTGAGAGGAACCCCGTAGCACGATGCTGGTTTACTTGAAGGATGGCTTTAGCCAGTTGATGAGCAGTGCCTGGTTTTTGCCAGGCGTAGCACTTGCAGTGCAGCCCGTAGAGTTCAGTTTTTGACTCATCAGATCAGTGTTTACCATATGTACTTTTCTCAGGAATGGCTTCTGTCTAGCCACTCTCCCATAGTGGCCTGGTTAATGGAGTATTTGAGATGATTATTCTTCTGGCAGGTTCTCCCATCTCTACAGGAGGACTTCTGAAGCTTTGTTAGAGTGGCTATTGGGTTCTTGGTCACCTCCCTGACCAAGGCCCTTCTGTCCTGGTTACTGAGTTTGGTCAGACAGCCAGCTCTAGGAAGAGCTCTGGTGGTTCCACACTTCTTCCATTTCACAAGGACAGAGCCCATTGTGCTTTTTGGAACATTCAATGCTTTAGAAATTGTTTTATACCCTTGCACAGATCTATGTTTTGACACAATTTGAGAGTTCCTTCGATTTCATGGTTTGGTTTATGGTCTGACATGCAATGTGAATTATAGGACCTTACACACACAGGTGTGTGTCTTTCTAAATCATGTCCAGTCAGTTGAATTTGCCACAGGTGGACTCCAGTTTAGTTTTAGAGACATAGATAATCAAACCAAACAGGATCCAAATTCAACCAAAGTTCTGAATACTTAGCTAAATGCGATATCGCCGTATTTGATTTTTGCTAAATTTGCAAAAAAAAAAAAATCTAAGAACATGTGTTCACTTTGCCATTATGGATTATTGTGTGTAGATTAATGGCCAATTTTAATCAAATGAAATTATATCTATAACACAATACAGAATTTTTCCTGAACCCACTGTATCTGTTTATTAAATTTAGTTCACTTTTCCTGTCTCTGTTTCTGTGCTTTACTCACTCTCTCTCTCTCTCTCTCTCTCTGTCTGTCTGTCCATCTCAGGTTCTGCGATCTGGTCTTCCAGGGGCCGCAGTGTGTGCAGGAAGACTGGGTGAAGCACCTGCAGAGACACCTCATGCACACTGCTGTCAGAGGCACAGGTGCTGGGATGGTGGAGGTGCCAGCTGTGTGTGAGGAGCCATGTGCTCTGGACTGTGTCACTCAGGGGCTCTAAATCACGTTTACATACAAGCTTTATTCACGTTACCACTCTTCTGCATATGTAAATAGGAAGATAGGAAGAGACGTATACAAATTATTCTATATAGATATATCTCTGGATAAGTGTAGAAATCTATATAAGAAATTATATATCAAATAGAAACAAACAGAAAACTAGAGAGAGATAGCATATTTTCTAATATTGCACATATTTTCTCTTCTCTTTACTTTTTTTTTAATGTTCCCCTTATAGGTATGACATTTGTCATAAGTAAAGTCTGGTATTGACACATTCCTATGTTCATATAGTCTTATACAGAGTTGAATATTTGCTTAGAGATAATGTGCTCTGATCTATTTTTAAACCACAATCATACGTGGTGCACACACACTTACATTTATTGCTAAGACCTCTTCTGTAAGTGTAATTCTTGTGTAGGTAGGGATGCGCTGAAATTTTGGCCACTGAAAAGATTTTTTTTTTTTTTTAAGATTAAATACAACAAAGTATCAAACAGTTTCCCTTTATAAATCATTTCACTCTTAATTAGTGGTTAAAAAGCCTGGCCCTTATTCATCAAACTTGTATACAGTCAGATCTAATTGTAAAACGAGCGAGCGTACGCAAATTCCACCATTAGTTTCCTTGTTTTTTTTTGTTTTGTTTTTTTTTTTGGCAGATCTGTATTAAAAAAAGTATATTTTTGATAAGGGCGTATTTTCTTAGAATTAATGTACTTGAACGAAAGGTTTGACTTCAGAGTGAGATTAAGCTAAACAACCACAAAGATATTTTTCCTAATCTTATTTTGTCAGATTCAACAAGGGTGCCAATAATTCTCTGACTGTGTGTAATATTTACATAAGGGACTAATGGGTGGGAGCTTGTTACCACACTGCAGTTGATGATTTGCTCTCGAATCACCAGTTGTTTTGATGTCATATGACGGTTCCATGCAAGAATTTGAATCTGTGCTCGTTTCTACGCAAATTTGATGAAGAAGGGCCGTTGTGTTCTGCATCCTGTGTTCCTCATATTCTTACCTTTTTCTGTGTTGCTATTCGATCTCGATCTGCCATTCTGCGTCCCCCCCATGTCATTTCCTGGTCTGAATCCCTGTGTTTCCTGAATTGGGCCACCTGTATCACTGCTTTATCTGATGTGCACTACATACAGTCAGGTCCCGAAGTATTTGGACAATGACAGAGTTTTTATGATTTTGCCTTTATACACCACCACCTCGAAGTGTAGACTTTCAGCTTTATTTTAAGAGGTTCCACAAAAATGCAGTGAAGGCCTGGCAAAGCATCTCCAGGGAGGAAACTCAGAATTTGAGTTTTGATAACATGGGCTCCAGACTTCAGGCAGTCATTGACTGCAAAGGATTTTCATCCAAGTATTAAAATTATGATTATATTTACAATTATGTGACTTTGTCCAAATACCTTTGAGCCCCTGAAAATGGAGGTACTTTGCTTAAAATGGCTGTAATTCCTAAATGCCATATTTTTGTGGAACCTCTTAAAATAAAGCTGAAAGTCTACACTTCCATCACATCTTGATTGTTTTATTTCAAATCCATTGTGGTGGTGTATAAAGGCAAAATCACAAAACTCCGTCATTGTCCAAATACTTCCCGACCTGACTGTATGTGTACCTTTTCTCATGCATACATACAAACATACACATCACATTTTCCAGAACTGAACAGCTGTGGCCAATTATCAGCCATAATCACCTGCAGTGCAGGATTAGCATTTTATGCTACTTGTTTGTTTATTAGTGATTATTAGTGATTAGTGTTGGGTTTTATTCAAACCCCTTAAATAAAATGCAAAAAAAAAAAATTGATAGAATTTATGCAATGATACAAAAACCAAATGAACCAAAAATTATAAATATATATAACCCATATATAATCCACCATTCTGTTTTCAATATTTGTTTTTGATGCAGTGTGTCCTGAATTTTAATTTCTGCCAAGGATTTTAATTTCGGTGCATTTCTATATGCATGATAAAGGGCCTTTAGACGCTGTTTGCATTTTAAGACACACTAAATCAAAAGAACTGTAGTCTCAACACATTGCATACCAGAAGGACACATGCTATATATGTTTATTAATAAGACAGTACAAAACTCCTGATATAAGCTCACCTAGATGTGTTAAAAGCACACTGGTCTGTGTTACTACACTACACTGCTGTAACAGCTGCATACACTGCTTTTTGTAGGAATATCATACAACATCAGTTCTGATGCCAGATTTCAGTGGAGGCACTGTTTATGTATTATACTCACCTCAACTGTGAGGCATCCAAATAGTCAACTCTTACTTTAGGATGTATTGAGAAATAATCTATTACCTTTCTGTTCTTAAACTATTTATGAACAGTTTTATATGTGAATAAGTGACATACCATATTTTCCAGATTATAAGATTTGCTATTCGCCCTCTGCAGCATATACGGTGAAGCAAGATATGTTCTAATTTTTCTTTCTTTTTTTTTTTTTTTTGCTTTAGCCTAATTATAATATGCCCATTTGTTAAGATTTTTTACAGTAGACATGCTACTCTAGCAGTTATGGTAGTTTCCCCATCCCCTGTGTTAACAGAGCAATTAACATTATTATTGAAATGTTCACTGCAAAACTATAGATAAAAGTAAAAAAAAAAAAATGTCTCATTTGTCTGAAACTTGTACTATTGTATGCATAAAACCAGTGTTTTAAAACTGATGTTAACTTGATACTAACAACATGAGAAATCCTATAACTGTGCTAGCAGTAGTAGCTATTACTGAGTGAAAATGACTGGACAAACAAATGTTACTTATGAATGTTTCGGTCTTCTTTAAAGCTGACAGAATTTAAGATAAATGCTCTAGTAAAGGCCTCAGGATGTACACAGCACTGAACTAGGGCAACTGTAATAAAGAAAATTGCTAGTACAAATAATACAGATTGATTTTTTTTTTTCCAGACTGTAAGCATATATGTTTTTTCACTGCACTCACTGTCCAGAAAACATGGAAGGCTTCATCTAGATTAAGCTATTTGCTTTTACAGCACTGGGGTTATCCATGTAGCAATAACAAGGACTATTAAAACCATCAAACCGTATAGATAGAGCCTGTGAGTTTGTCTGAGCAATAGCAGTTTGCCAAGCATAAGCTTTTCAGAATCGCTATAATTAATAAATTAGTTGATGACAAATGTGTAACTTTGTGTTCTTTTTTTGTTTTAGTATAAGCTTTGTGGTGAAATGGCATTTTCTTTTGCTTCCACTGAAAAAGCCACATCAGTGTTATGTAATCAGTAATCATCTCCATCTTGCTGCCCGGCTCTCTGCGTGACCCCTCGGTTTATCGCGGCCAGGGCTTAGACAGGCGATCAAAGCTGTACAAACCAATTGTCGTCACGTTCCTCCAGAGGGAATTCGGAGTACATTAATGCCCCTGCTTTGGGAAGTAATTGTATCTCTCTGTGACTTCATTAGGTGCTCATGGCCGAATCAAAAGGGGCCTCTCGAGCGAGACCGGGCATCCCCGGGGGCCGAATGAATAAAAAACGAGGGATTATAATGAGATTGAGCTAACCGTGACCAGGATTGCATTTTTTCTCCCATTATTCTATTGGCAGCATTATGAATGGGCAGGATTGAGGGGGAGGCAAGGAACATAAAGAAATGTGTATCTAGTGTAAGATCTGCACCAGCCATCTGCCACCAGCGCACGCTTATCATTAGGCAGCAAATCAAAGAGGGCCGCTCTCAGGAGATTCCTCTATTAAAAGTGTGTAGACCCGTCATGCCTCCTCCATGTGGAAGTACAAGCATGGCCGAGAGAGCATGCTTAATGCGATCGGAGAGGGATAACGAGTTAGCATTGCAAAACGACAGACGAGGCAGCTACATGTACTCCTACTATCATTGAATTTCATTTGTTGAATCAAGACCTCCGGATGTGGCATGTTGTTTTATATAACCTTAGGTGGTAATTAAAAATGCTCCACAGCCTCAGCGCATAAGCACATCCTTTTTGTCATCAGAGAGGTAGTGACTGAGGTGGAGTGAGGAATTGTGAGTTTGTCTCAAGTTAGTTTTATCTCCTTGTTGCAGTGTCTCAGGTGGAAGCCAAGACCAAGAAAACTGGCGATTGATTGATGGGCAGTTTGTCTTTCTTTCTCCTCCTGTTTTCTTTAGCTGAGGTGCGTCTTTCCTCACTTGTCATGTGGCAGGAGTGACCTCGAGATCACGACTGTTGAGCTTTGTCTTAGCTTTTGGACGGTCACTCTAAAAGAACCAGCTACCTCCATGAGGGAAAAAAAAGGACAGGAAAAGAAAGACAGAGGCTGTGAAAAAAAATCAATAGGTTTCCATTATCCGGTTGGGCAGTGTCACTGGTGTGTCAGTGATCCCGCTACATTCCCGGTGCGCTCGATCGCCACTGACAAGAGTAAAGCATGCTGACAGTGCGCAGGAACAAGTCAGAACACAGATTTGCACTTCAAGAGCGCGAAGGGCCATCATACGCCAAGGGGCCATGCTCAGGGGGCACGGAGGAGCATGGGATGAGGAGGCAGTGGGCATTGGATCAGGGCTTTTTTGGGGTGGGGGGTCGAATGTGGTCTGGCTTTCACACCCTACCCCCCCTCCTCAGCTGTCTGACTGTCTTACTTCTCTCCACTAACGCTTTTATCCCTGCATCAATTATTTACCTTTGGATCCACCAAAGGAAACCCAGGTGCACTGATTGTGGCGGAGAGAAATTCATCACCTTCACAGTCGGCCACTCTCTCTTTTTTTTTTTTTCTTTTTCACCCTTTCCTTCTCTTACCCCCCCCCGACTGCCCATCTCCTGCCCCCAACCCATACTGAAGAAACCATGATGATCCAATATGCATGTAAGATTATTATAATGGTGTGTGTATGTGTGTATAAGGCTGTGTGAAATATGTGTGAGCGTAGTATTCTTGGTGATGCAGCCTTGTCTGTCAATTTCACCCCAAAATAGTAAAACCTCTGATCGATTACATCAGACAGTGTGTTGTCTATTTGTCATGTTAGATCTTCTTACAAAATTGGTGTAATTGTAAAAATATTAATCCACCTTAAAATTCCCTACTTGATTCGATGTCCTTGGCCTGTAGTATAAATAAAAACTATACTTTTGAATCACTAGGAGGTGAAACAAGCTGATGTACATAATCTGTATAGACGTAAAGCAAAATATTCATTCAGTGGTGTTCTGAGAGTTTAGATGAGTTTTGTCTTTTTAAGCTTTCTCATAATGTGCAATGATGTTCATAGCTTTTGGACAGTCTTGGCACTGCAAAAGAGAAATTCTTCATTCAGGTGCTACAAATGGGCTATACAAAATCTTAAACCAGTCGTAGTGTCTGTCATCCATCACTGCATATTCTGGAAACTTTACATACATACTCCTCATTGACATGCATATAAATGGATGTTTAAGGGGTTTACAGGAAAAAGTTAACAATAAGTCCAAAAATAAATCGTATTACATACAAGTAATATATTAGTATATAATATACAAATGAGTGACATATTACAGGGGGAAAAAAAACCCAAATTGTCAGCTGTTCAGCTACCATGAACCGAGCTAAGTGCCTGTATGGTGTGATGATGGAGTTAAATGCTGTTGTAGTGTCTCGTTAAAACGGCGTCAGTAAGGGCAGGTGCTTTACACTGATCCGCTCCCGCTGACCACCTTCGCCATGTAAGAGAGACATCAGCTGCTCCACAAAAGTGCAAAAAATCAATACATTTTGACAAGGATCAAACCTGTTTCAGGTTTCACCATTTTGGTCCTCCAAAAATATGCTATTGCCCATGTCAAATGCAATTACATCTTTTGGTGAAGTCAAGCTCAGACTGCTGTGTAATGCCCAGCTTTTACACACAGTAGAGCAAGAGCATGAACTGTGTAGAAAACACAGCAAAAAGATACGGTGATGCCACCATATTGTCCATATTATTTATATCTTATGGCTTAAAAGTCAGTGAAAAAATATATTTAAAAAATTAATTTGCATTTATAGCAAAACCATTTTTTCATTGGATATTTTTCATTAAAAAAAAAACAAGGGCCAGAGGCATCATCCGATATGTGGCAAGGGCTTTTAATTAATTCATATAAAATGCCAATTGTTTTTCAATTAGCATGCCTCTTTCTCCTCCCCTTCGCCTTTCTCTATGGCTTTTCTAATGCTGTAATTCAGCCCTAAATGACTGCAGGGAATTGGAGTGAATATGTTGACAAGCTTTAACAATAGCAGGTCGTGTCAACCTGCACGCTTGGCTGAGTCGGGTCACTTCAGCAGCTGACAGCTCCTAATCACACACTGCCCTAAAGGCACAAAGGACTGGAATTACTGAATTACACACTGCTTTGCCAGCTTTAAATTGAGACATAATTAGGGCTTGAGATGGTGTAATTGTGTCTGCTGAATGGGCAGATACAAGTGTTACTGAGTTAGTCGTAAGAATTATGAAGCAAGATGGTAAAAAATGAATTTTGCTGTGTAGATTTGTTCTTTAGCATATTTAATACAATAAAGTAATTTAATAATAAAAAACATGGGGTAGATCAGTGTTCAGTTGCAGACCTCAGTATATTAAAGAGCATACAATTTCTGTACTTTCAATAAAAAAATAAAAAGGCCCAGGTTTTCTATACCCTCCTAAAAATATATGAGCATAATCACAGAAAATGCCAGAATCTCCATGTCAGGCCTCAGTTCATAAATGTCAACCACACTAACTAAAATAAAAAAAGCAGTCAGTGCCCTGTTCAGACACACAGCCATGCTTTAGGGCGATGTTGCACCATTATCTCCCATGAATCCCTGTGTGAAGGAAGAGGAGCTGTAGGTAGGTGAGCTCCTCGAGCAGCTGGCCCTCATCCCTTTGGGCGCTTCCTGACCTCCTTTTCTTCCCTCTGCTAAAGCTGAGCCTTGACAGGCCACAAAGTGATTCGAATTTGAGATGAAATGCAGAATATGAGCCAAACGTGACGAGTCAGACAGCGTGCGGAGCGTGAACTGGGCCGTAACACGTCAAGCCTAAAACGTCAGCCATTCACATATGAAAAAGAAGATCAGCAAAAGCATCAGCTCATGTGTCGCCATATCTCAGGAGCCTTTTGTGTGTGTGATAGGGGTAATACAACATGCCTCCAACATGCATCTCCTCATCCTCATCATCCATCATATTCTTTGTGAAACATGGATCGTTGACTGTGCTGGTGTTTTAGGTCTGATGAATGTGCTAATAACTGTTATTATAACTTCCCCATCAGCAGCTTCTTCATGTCAGTTTAAATCTGAACAAATGAATCTCATTAAAGTTGCCTCTGCGTTTTACTAATGTCTCCTCTCATGGGTAAAACGTGTTAATGCCTCTCCTTACATATTCTACGCTATAAATAAATAACAGCAGCGTCAAAGCAGCAGCAATTTGATCTCAGCTTTAATAAAATGCGGCGCCAATTTGCTCTTTCCCGCGCTTTTTGGGGGTGTTAATGAATCATTTTAAAAGCGGGAAGAACCAAACGTGCCAGGAAATAGGGCCTATCTAATCGTACCAAAATGATAAAAGGCTACGTTTGGGTTTTGCACACATATTTTGGCCTGCAAGTCAGAAAAGAAGGAAAGCTCGCTGCGTTATTAAATCGGTCAGAAATTTGCGGTGCGCTTCCGGAAATGGCCGCTGGGGGGCGACGCACTTCACACAGTGCCTCAGAAACCTTTAACCACAAAGTCCCACTTTCAAGAAGCTTTGTTGAGGCAGCAGTGTTGAGTACATTATATATAAAAAAATTCAACTTAAAAAAAATGTATCCAGGTGTATAACTAAGCATCTTATTTATTATCTTCTTCTAAATACCTGCTATAATATTGGTTTAATTAAAAAAATAAATAAATAAATAAAATAAATGCACATATAAGCATATGATAATGTATAATGTTCCCTCCTGGTGGTCAGAGGCCAAATGATGAGAATGTACTAGTGCTGTGAGAATGATGGGAGCACTACATTTACACACAGATAGCCTTATACAGGACTCTGTAAGTGGGGTGTATTGTGATAAAGCAGCCTGGAATGGTTATACCCTTATCTATTCTGCAAGCAAACTCTAGAATAAATTGGCATTCATTTCCTCCTCACACACTTTTGCATTAATTATTGTTTATATTTGTTGTTTTCGCATGTAGGTTTGAAATTGTCTATTTGGTATTGACTCATTGACAATATATTGACGAAATATTGACGATTTCCTAAGCACACTGTATTCCGGTATGATCAATTGTTTGCAAAATTTGTTAATCATAATCATCAGATTATGAGAATCTGCCCAGTGACTATATGTATGACTATAATTTATAAAATGCATTAGATGTGCTCTGCTATACTGATACACATGATGATATCAATTTCAGTTTTCAATTTGCTATGAATAAGATTTTTATTCAAGATGACCTACTTTATAAATGAAAGAAAGCAATATTTCTTCACGTTCTAGGTGTATTTAGAACAACTGCTAAGGGTAAGAGTGATCATCTCAACGAGTCTGTGTTAAAGAGTGTTCTGTCAGTTTCATTCACTGAATAACCAAATGCTTGCTCTGCTGCTGCAGCGTTGAGTGGATTTTATTGTTGTTTGATTTGAAAATGGGAATCTTTAAGCAGATACAGTGATATAACCAAAGCCTAAGGTTTTTTGAATTTTTTTATGTCTAATCTGTAATATCTTGGAGTACAATTCTAAATTGGGTTGGATTTTACACTCTGTGTAAGAGCATGCATGGAGAAAAGGCTGTGTTGACAAAAAGATGTGACATCACATCCCTTCGTGCTGAGAACTGAGGTGTTACATCTCTCTCCCTGTTGCACTTTGTCTATACTTTACAGAGACAAAAGGCAAAAATATAAATAAATAAAAAATACACAGAATGTGTGTAGAGACACTCAAGAGCTCTTCTCCACATCATCTGAATTGTATTTGTATAGGTGTCATATTGCCCAACCTTGAAATAATACATGTATAATTTTTAGGCAGCAATTGTCTCTGACTGTAAACAAACAAAAATAATCCTTGCACATATATAAATGATAAACCAACATACCTGCTCTCTCTCACTCACTCACACACACACACACACACCCACACACCCACACCAGAGTGTGTTTATTTCCTGCACAATTTACCTTCACTGTGCTGATTTTTTTCTTTGTTGATATATATAATTGCGACCCCAAACTGTATACCAGAGTTGAAACACACGTCAAGTGAATATATAGAGCAAATGACAAAACCATAGAGCGAGGGGGGAATAAGTGACAGATGAAACGGCAGCCGACGTGCTGCTAAGGGGCAAAGGCAGTGGTGCAAAGTGGCACGTTGCCTTTGAGTTCGCATCTCCTGTCTGCTTGAGACGAAGAAAGAACAAGCTAACATGGCCTGTTTAGGAAACAAAACATGCAGATTAGATGGGGATTTTTGACAGCATCCCTTGCTTGGAGGATTACGATCCCATCATACACACACACAAGCTACATAAAGAGCAATATAAACCTGTCTACCTACCTAGCTTGACAACATTTATCATTATCCTGCAGTGATAAATTTGCAATAATAGCCAGGCAACCTTTTAATTCACATTTGATGCTGAGGTAAACTTCAAGAAAAGTGTATTTTTCATGGCAAGTGTGCCCTGAGCTGCAATTACATTAACATATAGCAAAGGATGAAAACATGCCCGAGCCACATTTCAGAGCTAAGGCTGTTTTAACTGAAACAATACAGGATTAAAGTAATATGCCTAACCTATATGTGCCTGCATACATTTGTGGGCATTTTACACTTTGCCGCTGAGCCATGAATGTTAGAGTGTCATTTGCCAATCAGTGCAAAATGTGTTAAACTGTTCTAATTTGACAGGAGAAAAGGAGGTGACACGTCACATTTCACTGGGTTTAAATAACAATCTTCTTTACTCTGCATTAGGGTTGTGTAGAATAATGAAAACGGTACAAATTGATCTTAGGAACTAGTCGTTGTCAGGTTTTATAGTGTAACAGCAATATTTATCTAATTTGTAACTTTGCTGATGTAGCTAAAATTAGGTTTAATCAAGTGTTTCATGGCTGGAGTGACTGCAAGCATCAGTCCAGCAAAACATCAAAATGATCAAACAGGATGAAAAAATCCTGAAGTAAATTAGAACCAAGCAGAAATGCCTCACAGCTCCCACATCCCAGGTTCGACCCTGAGCTTGGGTTTACTGAGCGTGTGGTGTTTCTGTGCTCTCCCTGTGTTTCCTCTGGGTCCTGTGGTTTTCTCCCACCTCCTAAAAACATGTGGGTAGGTGGGTTGGTTAAGATAAATCGCCCCTAGGTGTGAATGAGTGTGTGAATGTGTGTGCATGGTGCCCTGCAGTGATCTGGTGTCCCATTCAGGGTGTATTCCCACCTCACGCCCAGTTCCCGGGATAGACTCTGGATCCACCGTGACCCTGACCAGGATAAAGCCCTCACTGAAAGTGAGTGAGGAACCTAGTGACTACTATCAGTCAGACAAAAAGTTGATTCTTTCAGGTAGCATTTTTCATTTTTCTACAAATACTATATGCACTAATGCTTTTTAAAAAAGTGCTGATGTAAAACAATGCATTGTAACACTACTTTACGTCATTCTCAGTGTTTGAAGTAAAGTCTCAGAGCTGACACTGGCTTTGTCCCATTTACTAGAGCACTCACTTACTAACTGTCATGTCCACTTTAATTCTTCCCCACCTTCCACATTATGCACCTGGTACTTGAATTGCTATGATTTCCTTATATGGTTTTATCTTCCTGTTCTTGTTAACACTTATGTCTTCTTGAGATTCTCATTTCCACTGCCTTAGTTAGGCTTTATGTGTGAAACAGACAAATAGTGTTGTGATCACAAAAATCTTGACAATTTGCAGTGCAGGTTAAGAGCTACACTACACTGTATTACTTTCTTCATCTCCCAAACTTTCTTTGTGCTCTTCAGTTTTTGGAGTGTTGCTGTGACTGCACTGTACAGTCAAGGTGCCAAGAGTCATTTTTATCACCTTTTTTTTTTGGATGGTTTGATGGGAAATTTGTTGTTGCATACGCTAGCCCACACCAACACATTCATTCATCTTTAGTAACTTCTTTATCCTGGTACATTTGGTGTAGTTAATCCAACTAATGTTATGTTTTTTGTGGGGTCAGAGCAAACCGGAGAATGTAGAAGCCACGTGGATGTACAGTAAATATATATGTACTGGCTTCACCCACCTCCCTTCAAAAAACAAGCACTGATGACATTTAACACTGAACTTCTCATGAGTCTCTTGTTGTCTTCAAATGCAGACTGACGCCCTGCCTAATCAATAAGCACTTTAATTAACACTAACCACACATCCTTTATGTAACATGCAAATGAATGTGCTTGTGTATCAGCACTGTATCAGAACCCTGTTTCTGACAGGGCCTTAACTTTCTCGGGTATCTTTAGACTCTAGTTGATCTGCATTAGCATAAAGAAATGATTTCTATATATACACTTCCGTAAGTCACTTTAGAGAAGCACATCTGCCAAATGCAGCAAATGTAACATGCAAATACAAATTTACATGCTAATGGCAACAAAAAAGAGCAAACTAAACTTGTCCCCATTATTTATTGTTATCTGAAGCAGATAAGCAGTTACATACAATAGGCAAATGAATGAATGAAGGAATGAATGACGTAATTAAATAATGGAATTGAATTGATATGTATTAAAATGAATTCCAGTTTGGTCTGTAAACCTGCAAGTAAAGATTTTTTTGTCACCTAGAATTTTCTGCATTCAACTTTATATTTCTCCTTATATTTCTATTTTAGCAAAACTTTCAATCCATTATTTCCAGTTTACACAGTTTTAGGGAATATTCTGTAGTCTAGACAACACAGAAACCTGTAAGGATGGAATTGTCTCTCTGTCTGATTGAGGCTTGGCAGGATGATATTGAGAGTGACTGACTTTTAATTTAAAGGTTGCTGCTTGCTTGTTTTAATCACCAGATCAACAGCTCCAATCTACAGGCACACAAATTGAACAAATGATTAGCATGCTGTGAAAAGTGCAATCCGTTTTCTTATTTAGCATTTAGATAACCGTCTGCACTGAGGAGGCGCCTTCAAAGTCGAGCCCAGTTTAGGCCAGAGGGGGATTAATTCTCTTCTCCTGCATGCTTGGTCGAATCTCTCATTACCAAACTTTGTCTGTAGCTATTGATGTTAGATTTCATTGAAGATTAGAGCATTTAGCAAATCTTGCTTTTTCCGTGTGCATCGGAGGTTTTTCAAAGCGGCTGGCGCAGGCGCCTGCTGGTCAGTGCCCTCACTTTTTATCCCGTGTCTGCTTCATTTAAACTTAATCAACTCCGCCAATGAAGTGGAAGAGAGAAACGATGGTGTGCTATAATTCTATTGTTTTGTTGGATCGTTCTTCCCTCCTCTCTCTCTCTCTCTCTCTCTCTGTTTCTCTCTCAACACGTTGGCACGGAACCTGAAATTACACCGAGCTGAAATATTTCAATCAATATGATAATGACTATTGGTTTCCTCTTGTTGTTCTGGCAAGCGATGCACTCCTAACTTGTGTATGTGAAAGTCATACCACACCATCTGACACCAATGCACACACACACACACACACAACCCAGTGTTGAAAATGTTCATGCACTAGGGAATTATAGATCACCATTTGGGAAAAGGGATTAGGAAGAAACATATTTATTATTTAATCTATTTATGCCAAGTAAGGCAGCGATTTTTGCTCACTGACTGACTGACTGACTGATGTCCAGTTGTTGAATTGATGCCTTTGCGTGGAAATTGCTTGGGACATCCAAACAGGAGGTGGCGTAAATGTGGCGTAAAAAAAAAAAAAAAAAGAACACAGAGAAGAAGAGTTGCAAGGACATCTGATGTGTCTGAAATCTGCTCTTCTTTATTTTTCTATGGCTGATAAACTGACGTGAAAGACTCGAATATCCCATCAGAATGAGGACCAGCAAAACTAAGCTTGTCTAGCGTTTCTTCCTTTCTTTCCTCCCATTGCTTTCCACACTCTTTCATTTGTCTTTTCATTTCCTTTCTCGTTATTCTTGCATATATTCTTCCTTTCTTTCCTGATTATTTTTTTTCTTCATTTCTTTTCATTTCTTAATTGCTTCATTTTTTTTTTGCTGTTCTCCTATTACTTTTTTCTTTTTTTTGGGAAATTAGATAAATAGTATGCTACCACTCCAATCTTCCCTTCAGCTTTCTTTCATTCATTCATTCTTTCTTTCTTTCTCTCTTATGTTCTCATATATTAGATGAAACGCATGATAATATAGTTTGCAAATTTTTCAAGCTGGTACCTATCCATCCTGCCAAGACGAAATGCAGAAACACACACACACACACACACACACAAAAGTTGTACAGTATTTCCTATGTAAAGTGTGCTGTAGAGCTCAGTACTGATCAGTCAGTGAGGTAAAGGCTGTAAATCTTGGTTGTTATTCCTCCTGTATTACTTCATCCAATTTGCCTCCATCTTTGTGCACCTAGCTATAACAGTGCAGTGCATCATTTTTATATGGCTACCCGAGGAGCCATTTCACAAGAATTTGCTGGGAAAAAATGTCTGTCTCCATCTGTTGGCATGCTAATAAATGTGCCACGCTCTGGCTGATCCAGCAGTGATCATATCTTTAATCATCAACTGGCAAGTGATCTACATCTTCCTATAAAAGTCTTCCCTCCTTGTGTCATGTGTCTCCTTGAAGTTTGTGTGAGTTGTAAATGCAGAACAAAGAAACAGGGGGCCAGAGAGATAGATAGATAGATAGATAGAGAGAGAGAGAGAGAGAGAAATAGCCACATGCATATCCTAAAATGTTTGGTTATGAAAATACATGATATGATACAGTATTAGATGATATACTATACGATGCAGGATAGATGATTTAGTTGATATTGAGGATTAGCCTACATATTGTTTCAAAGCCCTTGATAGCAAATTACAGTCTGATCTAATTAATGACAGAACAATAAAACCCATGACCTTTAATTAAAAGATATACCACATGAACTAATATATAGAATTTAGATTCTGCGCTTCTCCCTAAGAGCCCCGCACAGAAAGGATCTCACAGAATCTTTCTATTTGCCCCTGTTTACTTCCTGGTTTCCCGAACAAAGTACACATGAACGGAGAACCAGTTAATGAAGGTTAACAAGGAGGACATTGCTAGTTAGCTAACTTTGCAGGCTAAATGAAGCCTCCACAAACCAAAGTTCCATATTTCAGAGTATTTTAACAAACTAAAACTTACTATCTGCACTATCTGCCTCTAGTATGTTAAAATCTAATGACTTCACATTCATGCCATAGAAATTAAATCATTTTAGACGAGACATTGACAGACGAGAAACATAGGAGGAATTCGCATGGCTTGTAAAATTTGTTTAGCATGCTTCTTAGGTAATCTTCAATTTAATTATGTGTAACATATTTATACATATATAAATATTACTGTATATGTAACATTTATACATGTTACATGTAGAGTAACATTATAGTTGATGTTAAATTGGGTATTCTGCTAATGTGGGTGTCATCTCATAGGTAGGTAATGTTGGTAGCTACTCAGCCATAGATTCAAAGAGCCATTAATTCTTTGTTAGTGATAAAATAAATACAATAAATCTCTGTATGTGTTTTTGTTGTTGTTGTTTTTTTTTTTTTGCTACTTCTTATTCTTTAATATGACACTAGGGAAGGATATGTAAAAAATATAATTTTAGCCTGCAGTGCAACATGTTTCTCTGGCATATAGTAAAGAGCTAAATTTTAAAATACATGAAAATGAAATGCTAAGAGGCTAACATTAAATGGAAGCCAGATAGGCATGAAGTCCAACTTAGTATTTTCACCTGGACTCCTTTTATGTTTGTGTGTCCATGGCAGAGTGGATTTTTTTTTTCTGATATGAAAATAATGGCATTAATTGATGTTATGGTAATTTATACAGAACTGAAAACTCTCATCACAACACTATTTAAGATTCATTTTGAAGTAATTTGCAGAAACAGCAACAGTAATTGGCCATTGAGCTGCTTTTGCCATTATGTGATGTCACTAGGGTTGAGAGTGGATATGGAAGAGTTTGCATGTCTGCAGCTGCACTCTTGGTTAACATACCTACTGTACATAACACCTGTACACCTGCTCATTTATGCAATTATCCAATCAGCTAATCAGGTGGCAGCAGCACAATGCATAAAATCATGCAGAGACAGGTCAAGAGCTTCAGTTAATGTTCACATCAAACACCAGAATGAAGAAAAAGTGTGATCTCTGTGACTTTAACCGTGGCATGGATGTTGGTGTCAGATGGGCTGGTTTGAGTATTTCAGAAACTGCTGATCTGGGATTTTCACACACAACAGTCTCTAGAGTTTACACAGAATGGTGTGTACGACAAAAAACATCCTGTGAGCGGAGGGTCTTCAGGCTGAAACACCTTGTTGATGAGAGAGATCAGAGGAGAATGACCAGACTGGTCTGAGCTGATAGGAAGTCTATAGTAACTAAAATAAGCACTCTTTACAACCATGGTGAGCAGAAAAACCTCAGAATGCACGACACGTCAAACCTCGAGGTGGATGGGCTACAACAGCGGAAGACCACATCAGGTTCCACTCCTGTCAGCCAAAAACAAGAATCTGAGGGTATCATGGGCACAGACTCACCCAAACTGGACAGCTGAAGACTGGAAAAAGACCAGATGATTTTTTCTAATCTTCAACTGTCCTCTTTCAGTAAGCTTGTGCCATCTCTAGAGACTGTTGTGTGTGAAAATCCCAGGAGATCAGCAGTTTCTGAAATCCTCAAACCAGCCCTTCTGGTACCAACAACCATGCCACAGTTAAAGTCACAGAGATCACACATTTTCTTCATTCTGATGTTCGATGTGAATATTAACTGAAGCTCGTGACCTGTATCTGCATGATTTTATGCGCTGGGTTGCTGCCACATGATTGGCTGATTGGATAACATGAGCAGGTGTGCAGGTGTTCCTATTAAAGTGGACGGTAAGTGTATGTTGTCATAAAGAATTGGGTCTTTCAACTCATTCTTCCTGTCAAGTCAGAAACCAAATCTTCTTTAATATTTTTGTAGGATCGAGATCATTTTTATATATTTTATTCATTCCTTGTATTTGCATTCTGCAGTATTGTATTAAATCCTGGCAGAGACAAGAGCATACACTGATAAACATTAACTTCCTTTTCATTACTACTGAATTGTGGTTTTGACTACTGCATTTTTTTTTACCTTTATCTTAAAGCATGTACAGTGTACACATAATTTTATACATACATTTATTTTTCAGTTATTCCCCTAGCAATTCTGGTTTAGTATTCCTATTTTGGCACCTCCTGAATAAGACTCTGTGTGTGGTGCAATGCATTTTAATTCAGATTAAGAGCTCAAAGGAGAGATCACAGCTGAAAGATGGCATTTTCTAACTGTGAGAATGCAGCCAACTCTCTTTTTACACACTATGTAAAGCCTGTGCTATGAAACAGGCCTGAGCCTCTCCAGTGCACACACACTTTCCGCTTTTGATGCAGCGAGTATGTTAGACAATATAATTTGCAGTTTCAACGCAAGAAAACAGTGGGCACAGATAAACCGAGATTTATAACTGTTTACAAATCAATTGAAAAAGCCATTTTAATCTGGTAAATCGTTAATGCCGCTTTAGACGTGTCTAATGGTGTTTTCCTCACCTTCAGTGTGCGAGTCCCAGGATGCTGGCATTCATGTGGAGTCTTTCTATTCAAAACCTGCCTCGGCAAAGCATCTCATTATTTCTGCCTGAATGTATTGGCACACAAAGAGAAGTGTGATTATTGGTGATAAATATATAAGCATTACGCTTATCTTATTCGCTGAGCGCCCTATGAGCTCTCGCTCGCCGCGCCACAGGTAACGGACAATATGTGAACATGCAGTAGGTGAAGATTCTTCATTTTCTCAGTGTGTTTTTTTCTTCTACAAAATGAAGCGCTAGACCAAGAGTATATGGAATCATAAACATAATAGTGTGACATAAATATATCAACGTAATAAAAAAAACCATGACAGCTGCAAAGACGTATCATCAAGAAGGTTCCAGAAACCTAAGAAATTTCTTCTTATTTCTTTGCCATATATTAGCATTTTAGGACTAAGTTAATAAACAGCATGACTATGTTAGTTCTGAATAAAACTTGAGTTTAACTCAAGGTTCTCTGGAGCTGGGTCAGTGCTTGTGGGTTAGGAGTCACATTTATTCCCATACACAGATGGCAAACTGAAGGACTAAAGAGAATGTAACATAAATACAGTGTCAGTACTAGCCAGTGCCCTAAAAAACTTGCAACACTGTTAACAGTATCTGATGTGTTTGAAGCTACAACCACTGGCTCAACATCCAGCAGATATCTAGCTAATGCTCAGATCATATATTGTAATGTTTATTAGCTAGCTAAGACTATATGCTATCTCCCTAGATATCATAGCTAACTCACTAATGAGTTAGAGTCCACTCTTCATACTAATACTAAACCCAGTAATAAGGAACAAATATAAAATGAGGAACAGTATTTTCCCAGCAACTTTTGGAATAATCAGAGAATATGGCTAATATGTCCCTGAAAATACATGCTGGTTTGTATTGGTGTGATTTATGATGGTTAGCATTGGTCTGGTTCTGGTTTAGCTGGTAAAGCATCGGAGCCATGCTGGTTGGCTGGTTAATATGCTTGCTCATGCAACTGTGGGTTGCTTGTTTCAAGTAACAGTCAAGTTGCTTTTTCTTTAGTTTTTCTATATACTGTCTTTGTCTGTCTAATGCTAACTCCACATAGATGATGTGTAGAATAAACTAATACTGTGACACAGTTTGCCACGGCAATTTTGATTCATTAGACGCCAATGAGGCCTATAACAGCCTTAGCTGAACATTAAATAATAAGACGTTATTATTATGATGGTCACCATATACAAGTAGGATTATTTGACACAATTATATATATGTGTGTGTGTGTGTATGTATGTGTGTGAGAGAGAGAGAGAGAGGCATGAAACCTATGCAAGCATTAGAAAGGAGAAATTGGATAGTACTTATTATTCTCTCTCTTTTTGTTGGGTTCTGAGGCCTGCTCTTTTCATCTCTCTCAGTCAGACTGCAAACAGCTGTCATGTTTGACTGACAAGCCTACATACACCAGACATGGCCAGACTCTCTGGTGTGAAAGCCATGTTCTCTCTTTCAGCTCAGCTAGAGCTCAGCAGTGTGTCAAGTGCATGGTTTCAATCTCTCCATTCAAAATGATACCAAACTGACATGGTTAAAAAAAGACCGAAACACCTCATGTCTTTCGCTTTAGCTTTAATCATGTAGGATGTCTACTACTTCCTACAGCTTCCTCCAAGCTGTGACCAGTCAAAGCTACATGACTGATACAAATGAAATAATGTTAGGAACAGGAAGTGAAAGTAATGAAGTGGTAGTAGTTTACAATGATCATCAAACTACCCTACAATGAGCGAAAAGACACTTCACTCCCATTACACACAATTACAACTGCATTAATCCATGCTATGTTGATCAGCTTCAGTTTCAATTGACATGACAGTTGGTGATGTAAGGCTCTGAAAACACCTTGAAGGACAGAAAAAGTCAAGCCATGCCGAGTAATATTTTATTGCACTCCCTTTCATGTACATGTATACAGTGTGATGAAATCACTGTATGAAATCACTGTACCTATGTACTGCAGAACGAATTTATTGCAGTAGTTGAAAAAAGGTGAGACATTTTAGTTTCACTAAAATGACAAATGCAGAACTGAAAGGCTCTTTCTTTTGAAGGTATCAGTTTCATTAGGCAACATTTTAACTGAAAGGGAAACTTTTGCAGCCAGTGTGTTTAGGACACCATTTGGCATCATCATATATCATCACTTTTAGGACTATGTACATGACAGTTGGAAAGCTAAAAAGCTAACTAGTAAACCAGGAAAGCTTTGTTAGTTAGTCAGTTTTAACCACAGAGCAAGTGTATACTACACTGGCTAATGTATTACCAGCGTTTGCCACATGCAATGGCATATGGTAGGTTCTTACTAGAGGATTATCAGTGCATCTGCATTACGCATTTGGGCATCACTCAACTGGGCATAGTGGTGAGACCACCAGTGACACAACACATGTGTCAATGGCAGGTAATGGCTACACCAACCTACTTGTGATCCACAATATTATCTAGAATGCACACCATGGATTTCAGGCTCAGATGAGCTGAGGCCTGACCAAGTCCCTGTTTAAGGATATCAATAAAATGTTTTCACTGTGAGATAGTAATTTCTTTTGCAGCTGGCACTGAGTGAAACAGCTGTGGTGTGGATTGCATAGCAACATCCAATCCTACTCAGGCTGCTGCCATCTTTAGAGTGGATGCCATGGCTAGTTAAAATCCTGTCAGAGGCACCTGGGAGCTAGTAGGGCTCTTCAGACACTGTAGAGGCCAGAGTTGAACCTGGCAGTCCAACTGCTAAATCATTTTCACCCTGGAAGAAGAAGTTAAAAGTGCAAGAATAAAGAGATAGTGAAAAGCATGGTAGGTAACTGCTAATACAGGCTAGTAATGCTAATGAGGGAATGCTGATTTGATGCTAGCAGATGCCACAGAGGTTTGTAGCATTCTAGGAAAAATTTGAAAATACACTCAATGAGGTCAAAGAGGACAAGAAGATCCCCAGCTTTGGGGGACAGGATAGCCATAACTCTGTCCATAGTCGCAAGCTGCAAAGCATATAGCTCCATATCATGTACTTGTTGTCTGAGGTGTATGACATGAGAAAAAGAAAAGGAAAGATGGCTGTATGACAGCTGTATTTATGGCAAATCCTGCTGCATACATCACTACTTGACTTTGTTAGAAGGTCTTGACATGTGTGCACCTGCACAAGTTATCAAGGTGATTCTCACCACCCCTGATGGTCAGGAGGTGTGAAATAGGACAATAGTTTAATTCTTCATGTGTGTCAAGACTTTAATGGAAGTCAAATTTGTCCTAAATAAGAAGCAACTGCCGTGTGACTGGGACGATCTTTATCATGGCAGTGCACAAATGCTGCCCAATAATAATGTCTACCAGGGTAACTGCTTTCCAATTGAAACCCCATGCATGTGTCAACACTCAGGACCTGCATTTAGACACCTTACGCCACTGCTGCTTTTGGGCACCACATCAAATCATGTTTGCCCTGAAAGTGGGTTTTGGTGTGGGAGCTTGGCACGCTGTAGAGTCATAGACAAGAAGGAGGATATGGGAAATATCAAAGCCGAAATACACAGCTTTGAGCTTTTAGCCACTCTATGAAACAAAAAGCCTGCTTTTTTCTCTGCACCTTGCTGTGTTTGCTCATCTGGTAGGACTGTAGCTCTGCCCAGATTCAGTAGAACTGGGTGCTTTCATTTAAGTAAAGAGAATATATGCATCAAATGGAGAAAAAAAAAACATGCAATTATGTCCTTGATCGGGTTAAGCTTCCTTTTGCCAGCACCGTCCGAAAAGCCGCCTCCGAATGGGCTGCTCCCCAAATTTTACCTCCTCCCTGCCCCCTTCTACTTTTCTGGCTATCATTGCCCCATCTCTCATTCCTCAGATCGCGGTCCAGGCCTCTCCTCTTTTCCCTCGCTCCCTCGCTCCCCGTCCCACATAATGGAGCTCTCTCCCTCTGTGAGGCTGCCAAGGATGTGCCACTCAGCCCAGTAATGACCTGAGGGGACGCCGCATGACAGGCCGCCTGTAATAACGCCTCCAGCCACGGACAAAGCAGCCCCCAGGGTTCGATTTTTAAATACTTTATGCTTTGGAGTGAGACTAAGAACCATTTATTGCTTTTTAGGTCAATGCGTATGGATGGGTGCTAGAGGACAGAATGAGAGAGAGAGAGAGAGAGAGAGAGAGAGGCAGAGATCAGCAGAAGAGAAACATCCTACTTACGCAAGGTGAATATTCTTGTAAAAGGGATGAACCAAATCATGCAGCAGTGAGAGTACAGGACGGGTTTACTGTCACTTTATGCTTTAAATGCATTTTGTCATACAGACAGAGTTTAGAGTAGGGAACACTGTCGCAGAGGCACAAGGTTACGTCCTTGAGCACAGCTTTTCCCAAGCCTTTTATTTTAAGAAGAAGCAAAAGTGTGTGGAAAGTGTGTCAGCCCACAGAGCTATGCTTAGTCAGTCAGCACTTTCAGTCCGAATCCCTTTCCACGTAATCAACTTAGCTCCTTATGGCCTCTTGTCATTCTGTTTATTTCTTAGTGAAGGTTGTCCCCTTGAGAGAGGCCATGTCTTCAGATTTTAAAGCAATACAGTTGTAATTTAACAATCCTTTAGTATATCCAAATATATACACCAATATTATCATTTCAGTTATTAGCATTATAAGCAGTATTGAAGGAAAAGAGCCCCAAAAGCCCTATCTGGCAGGTGTGTGTGCACAAATGCAAGAGAGAGGAAACCTTACACTTTTGCATTAGATACACAAACACCAGTAATCTTTATGCTCAAAATGAACTTTTTTCATTAAAAAAAATTGTTTTTATGTTTAATAGATAAATTAAGTCGAGCATAATTTTTGAGTTTTAAAATCTTTTTAAGTTTTAGTAATTTAGTGCAATTTAGTAAAAAAAATTCAAGTGTGTCATTATGAAGTAAACAGGAATTAAATGTAACAATTAGGCCTGATTCATTCAGACTACAAAGATTATCCTTTCAAAATTATAAGCAACTTACACACACATGGAATATGTAAAAGGGGAGAAGTGCACATTGATGTAGTGTTGCTATGCTTGGGTCAAGACACTCAAGCTGTTTGTGCTAAAACGCTGGGGCAGCAGCAGCTGCTGCGAGTCAGCAAAGCGTTCAGCCTGCTTTTAGTTGCTGTATCATTCTGTTTCTGTTGTTGTGAGCAGATTGCTGCATATTGTTCAAATGTGAATACTTGGTTGAACATTAAATAGATTACATACATCCTAAATAGGTTTAGGTGTTCATATTGTTTGGTTAAAAGATACTAGGACACCTGAGTTAGGTACTGAGGTGTGTGTGTGTGTGTGTGTGTGTGTGTGTGTGTGTCCATAGAGCTATAGTTATACTGTAGACTGATGGAGCCCAGCTGCTGAGGCTGCTGTTGAGTGAGGGCTCTGGGGGGATTGGTACGAAGCTGAATGAGAGCAGAAACATCCTTCACCTTATTGATTTTGTCGATCGTTCTAAATGAGGAGCACTTTAGGCCAAGAGCTCAGCACCGGGGCTCCGCTGGGCTCAAACAGGACCATGCCACTGTGCTGCATGGAATTCTAACATACACACACACATGCACACACACGCACACACACACACACACACACACAGGCATATATTCTCTGATATACTGTATCATATACATGATTTTGTCATTTAACTTCTTGTCAGTAATCAATAATGTAATCATTACTATTGTACACTTTAATAACAAGCTGCCATTCTCTGCCTTTCCATCTTAGTCCCTTAGGTCTGCCCAATATAGATTTTCTATTGTGTATTTATTGTTTACCAATTTACTCTGTCATTTTTTACACACAGATGTAAAAGTTTAAATTGTTGAAAAAGCACAAGTGTTAATCATTAATTGATAAAAATGAAATAGAATTATATAAATTTTGAGTTAGCATATAAGCATATTTACCATCCTTTACCAACATGTATGATGTCCAATGAGGAAGGAGCAACTATACTAAATACAATGAGGAGGCACAATCACTTTTGTGTATAGTCATAGGTCCCAATATAATAATATTTATTACAGCTTATAGATTTGTGACATCATACAATTCCATAACACACTAGTAACACACTAGCTTGCCCTTTTACCTCAAATGTGTTTGTGCTTATAGCAATCCTCTGGGACCTGAGCTTTAGGTTTGACTGCATATAATAATAAATAGTTCACTACCATTGAAATAGACTAAATTAAGACCACTTGTATTGCACTTTTCCCATTTTCAAATGCTAAAGTATAAACATTTTTCTTCAGATTGTCTTTATCTTGCTAGCTGACATTAATGCAAAGATTGTCTAAGTAACGATAATGCAAGCTTGCATCAAATTTGCATGGTGGGCTGGATGACTGATGTCTGTTTTTTGGTGTGGGTGACCTAATCTGCTTCAATGCTTTAGCATTAGAAAAGACCACCACATTATCAGTCAACACATATTCTTTAACTTGGAACACATATGCACTGGTTTTGCTTGCTAGCTAACTTGTAAGACATCTATATCACTCCACCTCACCAGTTTTGGTTTATTGTGTGAGCCATACAAGTTCAACATACTGCAAATCAACACAAATGATTGTGGCTGGATTAGTTAACTAAGAGAAGGACTGCTAATTCACTTTAACCATATCCATATAAACATCATAGAAACATCCACAAGCAGTGAGCAGAAAGAGACTGTAAAGCAGCATGCAAACTCATGGCATGAGCAAAGATTCTGGAAAGCTTTGCGCTAGAAGCTTTGGTTCTGTTCAAAAAAAAAAAAAAACAGGAAAGGAGTCTGAGGACAGATTGTGGATTGTTTACTGCTGTGGCTCCACTTCAGCTTTCACAGTAAGAAAAAGAGATTACAAATTTGAAGGAACTTAACTGAGTCAACCTGATATAGTCGATGACCAAAAGAATGCTTGAACATTTTAGGGGGGCTGAGATGAATAATATGGGGCTAAAAGCACCCCAAACAGGGTCTGAAAGTAGCTACATCCACATATGCATGCTTGTTCACAGCCTCCTTCTACTATATTGCTATGAAAACAACATTATCACTGCTATAAAAATAGTACTATAATAGAGCACAGTGAGTAGTTACTCAACTTCATGAGTTGCTTACAATGATATATATTCTGTATTTTACGTAGGTGTATGGAAGTGAATATAATTTTGTTAAAGGTTAAAGGCTTTCTGCATTCCTTTCTATTCCATTCCTGTCAATGTTTTGAACATTCAGTGACATCTCATTTCTCCATAACGTGTGTATCAGTGGTCTGGGAGAACCTGTGCACTGTTATTAAAGTATAATCAAACTCAGCCCTTGAGTGGAAAATAAACATCCAGATTTAATAAGCCTCTCAGCTAGATTGTGTACATGCAAATTTTTCAAGCTGGTACCTATTCATCCTGCCGAGACGAAATGTAGAAACACACACACACACACACACGCACAAATTAGTGTAAATCAGCAGCGTAATGGCAGCATAATGACCGCTTGGTGCTCTCAGGCAGATTGAATGATAACAAAGCGTCACACAGCCCATCCTACTGAAGAACGAGAGAGAGAGAGAGAGAGAGAGAGAGAGAGAGAGAGAGAGGAAAGGAGCGAGGCCTAGTGAACTCAGCTTGCCTCATTAAAAGCTTGTCGACGCCTTGTAAATTTCCGCGGAGCATGGGGTGGAAAAATAATCGGACAAACTCCCCGAGAGCGCCAATCCCATCTGGGCCGTCTAGACCAGTCGGCTGGCTGGAGAAAGAGTAGGCATTAGAGGAGAACAGAGGGGGAGAGGGAGGGAGATAGACACAGAGAGGGAGACGGAGATGAGAGGAAAACATGCAGCCATCCAGCAAGTGCAGCGTGCCTTCAATAATAGACATATAAATGGCTTCGTTTTGGGTGTTGTTTTGGGTGATGTCGATTTAGCTGCTAATTGGTGACAGAAACTGTCAAACGGGTGGCAGCGAGTGATCGCTGCTGCTTCTGTCAGGTTAAGGTGAGAGGATAGAGGGAGAGAAACGATGAGAGGATGCTTTTCATCTGATAAAGGAAGGAAGGAGATGCAGGTGGCTTCATCGTTGCCCCTTTACTCACTCATATAAAAATATAAAGCAAAGAGAGTCAAAGAAACAATAAACTTGGTTTATAGAAACCCCCCTTCTCTCCCTATCACTTTCTCTCTCTCTCTCTCTCTCACACACACACACACACATACACACATAGTTTTTCTTCTTTGCCATCTCTTGCACTGAACATTGTGTTTGTTTTGTAGAATGTGTGTTTGCTTGCTGGCAGGAGGCAACTGAGCACGCAAATCCAAGAGAGAGAGAAAGTCAGAGAGAGGATCACCCGTTGATCTCTCGGGGCTCATGTCCTGGCCTGGTGTGTGTTGAAATGAGCAGTAATTAGGCTTTGATACTCTGGCAAATGAACAGTAATTAGAGTGTGTGTGTGTGTGTGTGAGAGACTCCTTTGGCAAAGCCAATATTGTCCAATATTCACACCACTATTGAGCATTAAGATAAGATCTTAATGTTGTGTCATGCACAAGCACATGCTGGCCCTCACAGATGGCGCAGGGTTGGCTGCCGGTGGCACTGGCTAGAGAGAAAGTGTGTGTGTGTGTGTGTGTGTGTGTGTGTGTGCGTGCACGTTTGGGTGGGGGTTTGAGGGGGACAGAGATACCATACATATGTGTTTTTGAATATTTCTAAGCATGTGTGCATTTTAGCCAGGTTCTTTGAGAGACTGTATTTGAGACACGTGTGTGTGTGTGTGTGTGTGTGTGTGAGAGAGAGAGAGAGAGAGCTGGTTGCTGTGTAGCAGGATGTAAAGGCAGGTCACTGGCGTCTGGTCATATCTCAGAGGGGATTTCCTGGTTATTAGAGCCTTGCTAGATCATGGGCCAATTAAACAGAAAACTGTCAGTCAAGGCGGCGTGATTAGAGCTAAAGGACAAAACCAGGTGAGAAGTGTGAGGCTTTCTGGGGGCAGCTTTGATTTGCTAATGAGGGGAATAGGGGAGACGACCGGGGCCGGGGTCCTCAGCTGCAGTGCTGCTTACCACACTTCATTTTCACTCTGACCTTCTTCTAGCAGGATTCGGATTTGAGCTCAGAGAAATGGCGAAGAAAAGTGTGAGGCAGGAGCATACAAGCTCCCAGCAGGCCCTCTGTGGCTTTATATATGTGGTTTGTGGTGGAGGTCAGAGTCCACAAATGCCACCGACACACACCCTGAACACACAGCAAGGGCCAATAGTAATCAACGCAGAGCCCGTCTCCATTACAGCAGAGGCCAAAAGCCTGCTTAATTACCCTTAATAGCTTTAAACACACTTATCGAAGTCCCAGTGCACGTTTCAAAGCAAGTTCCCTTGCGAGGTAGGAAACGGGAGGAGGGGAGAGCCAGTTTAAAGGACAAGAGGAAGGAGGGCCAGTCAGCCAGCCCTTTCCTCCCAGAGCTCCTCTGCAGCTCATTTTGAGAAACAGAGGAAGGAAGATGGAGGAGGGAGAAGAAAGGTGACAGAGGATCCTAATTTAGAAGGTTCTGGTTGTGGCGAATGACACAGAGGGGCATGACGTGACTTTTTGTCAGCATCCACATGGTGAAAGGGGCAAAAAAATGAAAGAAGAGAGAAAAGGAAAGGAAAAGGATTGCAGGAGGAAAGGAAAGAAGAGGAAAGGAAAGGAAAGGAAAAGAAAGGAGAAGACAGGAGGGGACAGGAGGGGAAATGAGAAGAAAGGAATGAATGAGGAAGGAGAGGAGAGCAAAAGAGAGTAGAGAAGAGGAAAGCATAGGACAGGAGAGGAGAGAAGGATAGAGCCTGTAATGAAGCAGGCCAGGGGGAGGAGAGGCTGAGTGTTGAGATGACAGCTCTGGCAGCTGATGCATGAGGTCCATGCTAATGCTTCAGCCTGGCCGTGATGGATCCCGAAATCTTGACCACACGTCCCATTAGCCTCTGTCCATGACAGTCTCAATAAAGATATTATCGCAATCCGCTGGAACTGGCAGAGACCCCAGGGGTCGACACCAGAGGAGCCGCGTGCAAATCTCACGGCTGGATTCCTCTCCCCCAAAAAAGTTATTGATGACTTAACCTCTCGCGGTGCAGGTTAGTAGTGATGGATACATCAGGAGTGCGAAACGACACAAGATAATAAGGCAAGCTGTGCATCACTGTCAAGTAAAAATAGAACGTAAGTTACATGCTGCATATATGTTTTGGCTTGAGATGCATTTTGTGTGTTATATTCAACAATCGTGAGCTCAGGGTTTGTTTTAGTTTAGTGTTTTAGAAATCAAACCTCAGCCTAATCCTTCGTTACTGCCAAAAGCGGTCAATGTGTGTATCTTATGCTGTATCTTTTATCTTGTACTGTGCATCAGGGTAATATTTTTGACAAGTAATAGCGAGGATATAAATGACCCAGGCTTCGGACAAATAGGGAAATGGGCGGTGTGGTGAGTGGCGCTGGGAGCGGTACAAGATTCCCGCCACTGAGACAAATCGAGCAGGGAGAGTCATGGAGGAAATGGCGTGAGAGGTTACCGTGACAGACACAGAGCACAATTATCACACCATGATGAAAGAGCGGTGGCCGGCTGGCGCAGCGGCCCGTTAATTACGCTTCTTTTTCCGCCGGCCTCTAATGTGAGGAAAAACACGCAATGACAAGTGTGTAAAAGAGCAAGCAGTAAATTACTGTCAGAAAAAATAAACGGAGGAGCGCGCGGCCTGTGCGATGATTTACGGGGGCAATTAGTCACCGCCCCACGGAGATGCTGAGGACAGCAGCCGAGCGAGAGTGTCAGAGGGAGAGAGGGAGGGAGAGAAGGCCAAGGAGGGAGAGGGAAGAGAGGAAGAAGAAAATGAGTGTATAAGACAAAGTACATATAGCAGAAAGCACAGGAAGCGAAGCAGAAAGAAAGTGGACACTTGCATGTCCTGATTTACACTCATTAAATTAGATCAACCAATCGCAAACTTGATCATTTCATATCATCAAAATCGTCTTCCTAATTTACCTGTTGAGCTTGCTAATGAACTTGGCTAATAGCAGTTTGCTAACAAGCTGGCTAACTCTAGGTAAACTATTTTAATGTGCTAGCAAACCTAGCCATTATTTTTAATTACACAAATGGAGTCCTAGCAAACATGGTTACTGGTTGCTATTCGTTAAATTGCATAATAAAATATTTACCTAATGTTAACTAGTTTGATATCACACTTAACTGGCTTTAATTACTAATAAATAGTAAGCTATTTTATAAACTTCAGATCTGTGTAATTAAAACCAGCAACTTGCTAGGAAGCTAGCTTGTTTATTGTGTTACCAAACCTGGCTGATTGTCTTTTTTACACAAATAGAGTCCTAGCAAATCTGGCTAATGGTTTAATTACATAATAAAATAGTTTAGATAGTGTTAACTAGCTTGTTAAGGAACTTACTGATTTTATTTACATAATGACATAGTGATTATCATCAGGTAGGTCAGATAATTACTGCTGTTACTGAGGTAACGTTATTTTTGACTAAACTAACTGGCACACATTAGCTCAATGCTACATTTATGATTTTAGCTAATGTTCCTGAACATTATGTTAAACTAGAGAAATTTATTAAAACTAGAGAGAGAGAGAGAGAGAGAGAGAGAGAGAGATGTATACTAAGCACTACATTGCGCCAAATAAATGGTACAAAAAGTCAAGTGGTGAGACCATAAGATCAAGTGTGGAGATTGTCTTATCAAATTTACATTTGTCTGATTCAAATTTAACTCAAATTTAATTAAATAGAAAGCTTGTGCAGTTATAAGAGTGTGGATTGAAAGTCTGGACCCAGCAAAAATATATGTGGTTAAGTGGTTAAGCTTGAACCTTATTTAACCAGGAACCCCTGTCACTATGTCATATTTAGGACACGTCAGGCTATCAGGCAGTAAGTTTCTCTGTTCTTGCTGGACCATTTTTTGCCTGCAGTGTCTGATCGTACATCTGCACATATCCTGACCTAACGGTCTGCAATTAAATCTGCTTACTGTCCCAAACCGGCTTGAGCTGGATGACAATAACACACTTAAAATAATGCCTAAGTGAATTTTAACAGCAGAACAAAGTGAAACAAATGCGACGGCACATTTTTTAAATAGCCCTGCACAGTCTGAGAGGACCAGCACCTGCGTCAGTAAGTAAATTAGGACAATAAGGAATTCTCCAGCTGCAAGTGCTCTGCAACTCTTGCAGAGCAAAACTGAAGTGTGCTCCCTACGGAGGGCACTAGTGGAGCTTTTAATCTGCCATGTTTACCATAACACACGAGTGTCCTTTAATCACTAAATGTTTGAAATGAGCAGCAGTCCCATGCGCACACACATTAATGGGCCTTAATCTCTTCCTAAAGTGACAAGACAGCATCTCTGCGGTTTACAGTTGCCTCCTTCATCCTCCTCTCTTGTCTCCACCACTTGATTTCTTCTTCATTCTCGCTGAGTGATGTTCACTAATGGTGAATGCATGTTTTTTTTTCTCAAACATGTGTAGATCATTTTTCTCTGATGCTTAATGTGACACAACGGCTTTCATCCTACATTAAATACCTGCTGCAATTTTTTAAAGGAAATTAAGGTCATTAGGGATACAGTCATGTCGAATCATATAAAATATATATTTTATTTAAATATAAATCAGACTGTGTCATATCATTTGTGCTAATTTCCCTCATTCCGAGTGGCTGAACATGGCGAGCCTGACTACTAATTCCAGATTTAGTCTTTGTGAGTACTGAGGCCCTCATTAAGACTTCATCACACCAGCTGATCACTTACAGTTAACTGCTGATATAAAAACCATTGTCAGGTAGGCAATGACATGTATACAAATGCAAGAAGTGGTGTGTCTGATTAAGCATGTCGATATGGAGATGTCAGGCAAAGCAAATGGCCAATAAGCAATGCACACACTCATAGAGAGAAAGTGCATGCTATGCATGTTTCACACTGTGCTCTATAGGGGAAGATGTATTTTGCCTGTAGCTTAACAATTGTTATTTTGAGAGCAGCCCAGAGTATATGGCTAAACCATTGACATGGTGATAAATCACAGACCTTTGTACTTTGTGCATCAGACAAACAGTAAGTGGTAAAAAAAGAAATACACATGGATGTCGATGTTTCCTCATATACTCTGTTTGTTTTATAGTGAAAGGCTAAAAGCATGCCTAAGAAGTTAAGGCTAGAGATTTTGTTCGAGTCTGCTTCGCTACAGATGTCTTGCAGCAAACTTTCCAGCCGAGGTGCCATCAGACCAAGTTAAAGAGGTTAGGAAAGAGTGAAAGAGTTCCTCGATAACATAAGAGCTGGAATGGACATATGCATGTCCCACAGTTTTGCATTTTCTTAGACCTTCCCATGGAGCTTTTCCTTAATAGGTTAAGGATGAAATTCCCTGACTTTTGGTTTCCAAACCTAAATGCTCCATCCACTGAATTGATATGCAGTTAGTTTTCTTATTGGAACCTTACTGGAACTTGTAATCAGATGTCTTGAATCCTTTTTTTTTAGTGTCCATGCAATTAACCAAAATGCACTGCAAACAAAGTGTGTTCTAACACTGTGAAATGGCTACAAACAACAAGCTGGTTTACAGATATAAAATTCAAACAACTCTACAAATTTAGCTGCATTGTCTGGTAATTTTATTTAGAACTGAACAAAATAAATTAACCAGTAACAATAGCTAATAACAATAGTTTCTCAGTAACAACTGCTTATTAGAATGAATAAAAACTTAATATGAACTAGATAATTATTATTAATTATTGTACCACAGCATTGTTTCTAAATGCTCTATTCTGATTCGTCAGAAGGTGTTGATTGTATTTGTATAGCAGCTCGGACAGTAGTTCCAACTGCAAGGTTTATAATAATGTGCTTGGTGTAATAGGTTATTGTTTCTGTAGCAACTATTTACATACGGACTTTCATAGCAGATGCTGCTCCTAAATTATTTTTAAAAATTGTTGACATGTAATTGTTTTCCTATAACAGCACACCCTGTTGTGTTTAACACTTCTTTCTTTATCCACACTGGTCAAGGGCATCTATCTTTGTGCCTGATTCAGGTCAAAGCGTCATTGTCACTTGCCTGTCTTAGTTTTATCTTCTTTAGGCAGCTTCTTTCCTGAGTGTTCCTGCTCTCATACCATTCCCTGTTCACCACCATGATATTTTTCAGCTTGGGCATTTTCTAAAGCAGCTTCACTATAAGCTGTCAAGCTGCTTGTGCAATCTGTGTGGTGACATTTAAAATCAATACCAATTTTCAAAAGGCTAACATTCTTCATGTCAGGACTACTGTAAGTCTTCCCCCATTCAGCAACATCTGTACTGTATTTACAGCACTTTTATTTTTCACTTGTTTTGTTCCTGCTTCAGTCAATTACCTAGGAACCCATCCATCTACAAGTAAGGACAAACTGCTGAAACAAAGCATAAATCACATAAATGTTGTCGTGAGATAAAAATTGCTCCCAAATTGGGCATTTTATATTACTGAAATGGCCAACAACTGAAATGAGCATTGCATTTGCCATTAAAGACACTCACTCAATTAATCTGAAGTGTGGTCATTGAGGGTTCAGGTCATGTGTGAAGTGAATTCAAAATGTCTTTATGCACATTGACTTGACTTGTTTTTCCTTATGCAAGGTCTCGTCATGGACTCGTGTCTGTCTGTGGTTTACTCATAGAGAACAAGAAGACCGGGTCAATTGTTAATCCCTCTTTTTAAATATTCATTTTCGGATGAGTAATTGTAATCCTTCAACAACTCACCCGTTTGAAGTCAAGCACTATGTCAGGAAGGTGCCATAGACAGCTCGCTATGACCCATCTCTTCGATATACATATGATAAATTTTTTATAGCGGCTCCTAAGCATTATGTATTCACACTTCGTTTTAATAATATTCATGTTTAAAGGGTGGGGGTGGAGGATATGGCAAGAGCTTGTCAGGCTGATGAGTTAAAACAGGTTCTTTGACGAAGATGGGGCTTGGACAGGGGCACAGTTTGGAAAGAGCATTTAATGCCAGTTGTGTGCGCCTTTTTTATTATGAAGAGTTTTATAAGTGTTGATTTCTTAATCTGGCCGGGAAAACAGACTGTAAGTGATAAGACCTGCAGTGGATTTTAATTCACCTATAATTAAATGTGAACACATTTTTGCACTGTGCACAGCAGCAGCCCCCATCAGCAAGTGAGAACGTTGCAGCGTTACCACAGACTTTATCATTCCCTCCAGCCTAGGCATGCTGCGAACGACAGAACACCACAGAGAGAGAGAAAGAGGGAAAGGGGCCATGAATCAATCTGTGTAATGGGGTAAGGCCAAACGTAATAAATAATACAATAACAAGGCAAACTAATGAGCCGTTGCCAAGGTGAATTTCGCAGAATAGTCCCTCAATGTACAACTCCCCCCCCCACCACCACCCCCAACCCCCCACCCATAATCCAGGGGAGCCGGTCGATGATAAAGCGGTGCCATAAGGCAACACCTGTGCAATTAAAACGTCCGACTCTTCTTTGTGCATTACATTAATTTCAGCCTTTTGTAAAGGCCCGACGAGCATGCTAATAATCTAGCCTACTTGACTCTGTGTCTAGCCGAAACAGGGCGTCTAATTAGGCAAAGGTAATTAATTAGAGATAAACGGAGCTAATCAAGAGCCGTTAGCGCTCTTTCTGTGTCGTCATTAAGATGCCCGGGTCTTCTATGCTCTGATTGGCCACTCTACCACCTATCTAATGGCTAGAAGGCGAGTCTTGTTGGTTTGCAATATGCATGCTTATGCTTCAACTATGAGGCATACTCAACTTTCACTATGTCAAGTAGAAAAAAAGAAAGTTTACAAAAACAATTTGGATATAAACTTCTCAAATTTACTACAGTGGAAGTGCAAAGTATTCAAGAATGTATTTCTGACATCATCCCTTAGTTGAAGTGTATATACTTACTAGTTACATATTGACTATTTATGACTATTTTGACTGGGATTTATGGTTATGTTCTTATCAGACTGCATTCCTAAAGTATTTTTTACACCCATTCTCTGACTTTTCTCCATTTGTACATCAAGGCAGGCAAAATCCAATCCAAGCATAGAGTTTGTAAGGGAGCCAACAGTGTTACAAGGAGACTTTACACCAACTGACGAAACACAGAAATGTTACAAACTATTCATAATGAAGTCAGTGAAAAGAAGACGTGATACATGAGATAACACACTAATAATCATATTAAAGCAAGTTTGCTTTTTTCCAACTCTCCAACATTTTTATTTGGACAGCTACAAGTGTGAGAGGGTACAACAAGCTTGGGCTTGCTTATAACACAGAGATCAGTGTATCCTTCTGAGTCAGACAGAGGTATGGTGATGGACACAGTGTCCTTGTTTTTCTCTAGCATCTGAGGTAAACTATGACTTGGTCTACAGTATAGAACCTTTAACCCAGTGTAATGCCCTTATAGGGAGATTAGGAACCATCTGGTGTTCACCCTGTATGGATTCAGTGTAGCCATGTACAAATTAGCCAAAAAGTAAAAAAGATAATTTTACACCACATGTAGTGCAGTAGTACAGGGAGTAGGGAACCAGTTGGAATTCTGCCTACATTGCCTTATTTAGCCCAAGGAAAACTGGCAGAATTTCGATAACAGTAGCCAATTAAATATCATGCCACTAGATACTTTAGTAGATGTGAAAAACACATTTTGTTAATAAGATGCTGAAAATAAAAGTTTAAGGAAATTGAAAAAGGGCTCTGATTATGCATACAGTGATTGCAAGCAGTGTAATGCTTAACACAGCACTGAATTAGGGAAAAACTATTTCTAGGCAATATGTTATATCTTATTATGTATTCTGAATAAAACAACTTGAATCTAAGAGAGTCTTGCCTAGATAGTTCTGTTCTCAAAATGACGAAGTTCTGACACAATGTTTTCTGCTGAAGTTTCAAGAAGAATGCCTCTAATCTACAGCACGTTTCTATCGCATCAATAGAAAAGCAGCACATTAAGGGTTATGCTAATATATGCTGGCAGTGTATACAATAATTCAAAAAGGAAGGACAGAGAGACATGGAAAGGAAGATGGAGAAATAGTAAAAGATATGACATAAAAAAAAAAGCACTATAACCAGAAAAGGTTTGTTGTTTGGGAAGCCCTGGCGTAGTGGGCCTTTTGAGCAGAGGAATATTTTAAGGATTGTTATTATTTTTCTCCCTCCCCTTCTGTCCTTGTACACAAGGGAGTCGTCTGCTACAAGGAGGCAGGCCGCTCCCTCGACACACATCATTAGAGGGTTTTTTACAAGCGACAAGCAGCCTATTTGGCTGTCATTGGGAATGTTTGAAGAGAATATGTTTATCTGCCGCATGCTCTAGAGGGACCAGCATCAGAGAGAGAATGAGCATATCGCCTATGAGTATTTGACACCACTGTTATGCATTTGCCAATATGAAGGCTAATATGCGGGGAATGGTGCCGTCTAAATTGGCAGCTCATTGTCCTGTGTCACCGCAAATGGGACCTGACCTTTGACCTCTGTTGTCAGACAAGAAATGACCGTCATGTTAACCACTAACCAGCTGCTAACTGCTTAAACAACCCATAGCAAAAAGAAAAACAAAAAAGAAAAGACATCCATCATGATTCCTTGTAAAATAGATAATCATTTTATATTGTCTTTGGCCAGAGAAAAATGGAACAATGGAATTTAATTGTATTTTTCTGAATTAGAGCATATTAAATCCATTTAAAGTTTTAATTCCATGTTTAATGTAAATCTGTTTAGAAGTAAAAATGCAAAAGTGTACACTGACATTCCAGCAGATTGTGCATGTCTGTATGTATGTGTATGTGTGTGCATGTATTTAAAAGCATGCTTAGTGGCCAGACTGGGCCTGCACAGGACAAGCGACAGCCACGAGCCTTGTCAAGAAGCCATGCGTGTATGAGGATATGATGGACTGTCAGACAAGAAACGAGGGCCGATAATCCCGCCATCACCGACCCAAAGTGCAGGGATGAGTGTGTGAAAGACTGCAGATGTGTGTGTGCTACATTTCCAATTGAAATGAGACAGAACGGAGTCATACGGATCCCTCATTATCCCGTTTCCCTTGGGGGAGCGACGGCAGGCTTTCAGTGCATAAGACAGAGAAGGAGTGATCTCTCCCTCTCTCTTTCTCTCTGTCAGAAGTAAGGGGTGGAGGGGCACAAAAGACCAATACTACCTCTTATTAGGAAAAACAAACAAACACATACTGGTGTGACTTGTGGCTGTGCGGAAACACTACACTGAAATTCCCCTTGCCAGCGAGATTAGAGCGGCGAGAAAATAAAAAGGTGCTTGGTGTATTTTTAAAATGGCTGATTTTCCCCTGTAATGATATCCAGTGCAATTAAGCAATGGCTTCAGGCTCGTTGTGTCCTTGTGTGGAAAATCTCAATTATATATGTGTGAGTAAGAGAGAAAGAGAGGGTGAAGTGAGTATTCATATTAGCGTGAGGCTGAGTGTGTGTGTCTGTGAGTCCCTGGGTATGTTATATACGTATCAGAAGGCTTTTCAAGGTTGAAAATTGACTTGTTTACGACATGCGCATGTAATTTTAAAATGGTTTGGAGGAGGGTTCTGTATATTTTACATGCGTATTCTCATTTTATTTTTATAAATGTGAATCAAATATAAAAAAGGTTGAAGAATGCTCTATCCACTAAATTTAAACTCACTTATGGAAATTAAACAAGTTCAGCAGAGAGACACTGATAACTGAAACCCATGTTTCTAATCACTTTAAAGTGAACATACTGGACGCTAGAGGGTTTATCTTCATTTCATTTATTTTAAACTATTTAAAGGGTCAGTAACAATTTTAGTGGTACATTAATACAAGTCCTGCATTTACAAAATCATTAACTAAGTGAAATATTTACCAAAGTCTACACACTGGCAATTTCAAACTAAAACATTGTTTTAATCCCACAAAAATGTAAGAGCTAAATGCTCTTCATCACACATTTATATATACCAAAATCCTGATTTAATGTCTGTCTGGCACCTGTGATTTAATGGTATTTGGATGGGCATGCTCTAGCTCTTTAGAAAGTAATTAACATGAAATGTTTACCTTAAATGTTAACATTGTTTTGTGTTTTGCTTAAAGCAGTGGTAGCTTAATGCTTAAGGTTATCTGTTGGAGAACCACTTCTGGCTGTTTGAGAAAAGCTTTAACCCTCACCTGCTCAGCTGTGTGCCTAACTGTAACAAATTTCCCCTCTCAGAGTGCAGCACTTCCTCCTCCCCCTGTCCTGTCATTGGTGTATTTCCTGACTGTGTCCACCTCTTCTCTGTTTACATCTTAATTAGATTGTAGATTTAAACCCTGCTGTTTTTTGTCTTTCATTGTGAAGTCTTATTGTACATTTGGTTCTGTTTAATGTTTCCCAGTTTGGACCCTCATCCATTTTACTTGGTTTTTTGATTATACACAGTGGGGACCAAAAGTCTGAGACCACTAGTGAAAATGCTTCTATTTTGTATTCTTTTCTAATTTAATGCAATAATTTTCATTACAAATTATATTACTGACAACAGCTTGAGTGAAAAGTAGAATCTTTAAAATTTTTACATGAATTTCAGAGTTTTTAGTATTTGGTATGTTCCCTTTTTGCTTTAATGACAGTGTGCATTAAAGTTTGTGCAAAACCTTATGATCCATTTTAGATCAAATCCATCAGAGTGTCGTCTGATCACATGCTTCAGTAGAAGAGATTTGGCAGGAGGAAAATCTGACCTTTTGTACAAAGCAGTTAACGTGGTCAATATCACAAATTTGCTTACATTTAAATAGGGACCTAGAAATAGTGCAGAATCTTAAATATTAAATATTCAAGATATTGAACATTTACTTTCTTTGTTTTAAATATTTTAAAATTCTCAAACCTTCTGTTTATTTCCAATTTTAAATAAAAAAAATTCCAGATTTTCAATGTGGTCTCAGACTTTTGGACCTCACTGTACATTAAAAAGTACTGAGAAAGTGCAAAGTAAACAACAGTAATACAGGGTTTCCCAAAAGTCATACATAAGGGAAGTTAACACTTTTTAGCAAAATGCCTTACTTAGTTCATTTTTTCTTTTCAGATAGCCTTTAAGAATATCCTTGACAAAAGAAAGAAACATATTGAAATCATTCTCATGGCTGGATTGGGAAGCTGTCGCAAGGTTGCGATGGACTTTAACAGGAAACATGGCAATCACATCACACACAACACTGTTGGCAAACTTATTACCAAATTCAAAAAGACTGGAAGTGTTGCAGACCAACCGAGAAGTGGACGTCCACGAACATCCACTTTGTATGGAGACTTTTGGGACACCCTGTATAACAAAACCACAGCGAAACACACTGTGTCTGACGTTGACTATTATTGTCATTTTCACTTGTTACTGGAAGTTTCGCCCATAACGATTTCTACAGTATTAGCTTCACGAATAAGTTGGATAACTTTTTTTAGGTTATTGCTACAAGCCCTCTAACTTTAACTGTCTACAGACTTACCTGCTGAATCTTAACCAGTCTTGCTTTGACAGCGGCCTCCACAAGAACACCCAGTTTTGGACACTCTGTGATCTTCAAGAGATGCCTGAATGTCTCTCATTTCTTTTCTGCTTGATCAATCTGCAGCATCTGGAGCCTTGGAACCAAAGAACACATTAATTGTATTGGGATAGGATGTGTCTTTCCTCCCAGGAACATCCTAGGGGGTATCATGGAAAGGCATGGGATACAGAATCATATAAATTACCAAGTGGCATACGTCAAGTCTCTATGTTTAACCCTCCTCTGATTTCACTGTACACCACCTTTGGGAAGAGTCATCCACTCTCATGGATTATCTTATCACTTATTTCTTAAGATCTAACTCTGGTAAATTAAAATCAGTTAAGAGGTACATTAAGATCTACCACTGTGGAGGACACATGTCTTTTAGCTTGCAAATAAATATGGCATCCATCTGGAACATCAGATTTTCATTTTCTACCAAGCTTCATTAATATCCAGAATTAAAGTTAAATTTAGTGGATAGTGTTTTCTTCATCCTTTTTTGTAAAATATTTGATTCACATTTATAAAAAAGAGAATGTATGCTTAAATATCCTTTCTCCAAACTGTTTTAAAATTACATGTGCATTTTGTAAACAAGAAGCAAGTCTTTGTATTTGACCCTCTTCTGATTTCATTGTATAGTACACCACCTCATTGGGAAAAAGGCTTCTCATCATTTGATATTCTTATGAAACTCAGGTCTACCTCTGTAGAGGATTCCTGCCTTTTAGCTTGCTCTACAGATATATTTCAATCTGGATGAAGGACTGCCTTTTGAAACCAACATTTTAAAGACAGAGCTTCTTGTCATCCTGGCAAATCCCTTGATCCAACATATCACCATCAAGTACAGCACGTCATTGCTACTAACATCAAGGTCCTCCAGGAACTTTGGAGTAAAAATTAATGACTAGCTTGCCTTCATAGACCACATCACAGTGATTTCCCCATCATGCAGGTTTGCTCTGTATAATATAAGAGAGATCAGACTGTATCTACAGAATATGCGACACAACGCCTCTTCCAAGCACTTATTATCTCACAGTTTAAATACAGTAACTGTCTGGAGGCCAGACTAAGAGCTTGAATTATTAAACCATTGCAGATGATCCAAAATGCAGGGGCACATAATATGGTTTCAAGCAATTTGGGCAGACGTTACACCCCTCGTCACCTCCTCCCTCTGGCTGCCTGCTTGCATCAAGTTCATGTCCTTGATGCTGCCTATAGACTAACCAATTAACGTTCATCCACCTACATGGAGTCACTACAGACTGCGAGTGCATCTAGGTGGAATGTTTTAAAATGCTATTTAAAATTATGATTAAAAAAAAATCCTGTAACATGAAATCTGTTGTAAATTTTCAAGCATTGTCTGTCTGATAGAGGGAGAAAGAGAGTATGGCTGTGAAGAACAGATCAGGGGGAGATTTTTTCTGCTTTATTTTCTGCTTCTTCTATACCTCGAGGCCCAGAGCTGGAACATTTGGAACATTTTGACACCTAAATGCTAAACTCGGCTGATTTTGGATGATAATAGAAGCAATGGCTCCAAGCTGTATTTCTAAAGAAATAAGTGAATGTGAGTAGACACTTAGAGAAGAGAAGAGAAGAGGTACAGAATAAAAATAATAAGAAGAATTAAAAGAATTTGTTGGCTTCACTTATAAAGACATTGTCTTTGCAGCTGATTATACTGACACAGTCATTGTAAAAAGCTAAATTAAAAGAGTAGAAGAAGAAAGAACAGAAGCCAGCTGTACCACTTTCTTGCTTTTCCCACTGGTTTGTTTTGTTGGTTTGTTGTAGGAGAAGCACATCATAAAAATCTTGTCAAATGACACAAATTTATTCAGAATTGCTGTATGTTTTCTGTCAAGATGCTTCCACTATAGTTTTAAAACATCATTTTACCACAAGCTTGCAACTCATTAGCAAACAATTTAACTGCTAAAATCAAACAGAGAAATTGTTGTCAATATTTGTAAAATATTATTGCAGTTTTGTTGATTTTGACAAGTGCTAAAATATTTTCACAAAAAGTCCCATGGATGGAGACTTTTCTTGTTGTTGTTGTTTTTTAAATCTAATATTCTTACTATTGAGGAGGTGCAGTGGGTAGCATTGCTGCCTCACAGCTTTGGGGTCTCCGGTTTGATCCTGAGCTCCGGTTACTCTGTGGGGAGTTTTCCCCGTGTCTGTGCAGGTTTCCTCTGGGTTCTCCGGTTTCCTCCGCGATTCTAAATTGCCCGTAGTTGTGAATGAGTGTGTGCATGTGTGTGTGCATTGTGCACTACGATGACTGGTGTATCACTTCGTGGCCAGTGTTCCTGGGATAAGCATCTGTGATCCTGTGACCAGAATAAAGTGGTAATGAAGATGAATGAATGAATTTTGTAGTGGACTCTGAGGGAACCAAGCTAAAGAAGAGAAGATGAATATTGTCATGTGGTTCTGCTCTAGAGGGGAAAAAGAGTGGTCTTGCCTCCTCAATGGACTTTTAGTAGCTGGTAGAAATATTTTATTGATTAAAAAAGCCCTGCCCAAATTCAATCAATGTTTCTTTTATTTTTCCACTTTTCATGCAGAGTATTGGAGTGGATTACTTTGTCTGTTATTAAGGTACAATTGTCCTTGAAGTATTCATAGGTCATGAGAAGCTGGATCTCCTTTAAAAAAGTCATTTACATAATCTGATCCTTGACTGGACCACTGATAAATGAAGATGTAAGGGACGAAGCGGGGTGGCGTGACTGTAATTACAGTTAAGACGAATCAGCCTGTCGAGGTGTCCAGCCTTGTGTGTTCTTCACACTGTAAGTCATTTCATCAAGGGAAGGAGGCACACATGTTCTCCAATTAGCCTGACAGAGTGGTTGTTAAGAAGTTTAATTAGTAATGGGTGGGCTCGGAGGCCTGGGTCCTGAGTGTGGGTGCAAATATGAGACACTATTTTTTGCTCCTTCGTTTTTCTTCCTCGTCCTCTTTGCTATGCGGCGGCTGCTTTAACATGCCTACAGATGTGTTAAAAGCTAGCAAGAGTGTGAGAGAGAGAGGAGTGAAAGAGAAAGCGTGAGAAAGTAGGGAACAGAAAAGCAAGCGCCTCAAAAAAAAAACTGTGAATGGACCCAAATTACAATGTAATGTTCCTGCCGTAACTCCAATAACAACTCATTAGCGAACTGTCAGAGACATTTATTTGTTATACTATGCCTACAGCCAAAATTGCAGAGCCGGGAAAGTACACGGAATGCAATTAGATTAAAAAAGCATCTAATAAAATATCCTTTAAGCGCAAATGTCAAGAGATAAAGAAAAACTAGCAGCATTTTAATGCCTCTGTGCATCATTTTCTTGCCTTGTTTCTGGCTTAATGTGTAATAATTATGTTTGCATCATCAGATTAACTTCATTACGGTGCCATGGCCATGGGGAGAGCATTTTCCTGTTGATGTATTTTAGCCGCTGTTCCTTCTCTGTGCCTCAACAGTGAGAATTAAGATCAGTGGGTTCTAAAAACAGCCGCAAAACTGAGACCAGTGTCTTGAGCAACACTTTCATTATTATTGCTATTATTATTATTTCTGATGCATTTAGTAGTAGATTTGTAGGCAATCTTTGGGGAATACTGAATCAGAGCATTTTCTGCTAGGCCTAACAGACAAAATTTATCTAATTAGCTTCATTCCTATAGGCAAAGTTTTCCTCTTTTCTCTTCCTGTATAATATTATTAAGCATGCACATGATGCCACTCTCAGCCTCATCCATTCTTCCTGAATGCTGTTTTCTTACGATTGATGCTCATGTTTTTTGCATGTAAATGCAGACAGAGCATTTCTCTCCCTGCACCCTGTGCTCCAATTAGCGTAAGTGTGTATATTTGTGGCCTCAGGAAGGCCCTGTGCTGATGTGACTGGCTTCTTCCTTTTGACTTTCAAAAAAGATGTGCTCAAGGCTCTTGGCTCCCTTTACTGCTGCATTTGAGGCAAATTTCTGCTGGTGAAAGCTTCAAAGTTCCTGTTAAACTCCACTAAAACAGGCCTGTGACCCTTTAAAAAATTTACACAAATCAATATGCCCTCCCAGTGGACCCCCTCGGTTTCTCTGTCATCAATTGCCTTGTCACAGATGCTGTTATGATGCAGAGGAAATTCCTTAAAGAACAGATGGAGATAACCGGGAGCAATGCAGGAGACACTAAAGCATTATTTTACATAGCCGAAGGGCCAACGCAAGGTGCTGCACACACAAATAGTCTGCTAAACGCTGTCACTGGAGACTCTGTTTTGAAAGAGAAAATGACTCAGGATGAAAAATTTTTAACCTGACATTCAAATGAATGTTTTGTATTGTTTTTTTAACTCACGTTTGAGCCAAAGATGCCAGTTGTTATTATATTTTTGTTATACTTGAGACGATGTACAATGTTTTATAACAAGGACATCTGCTGTGTGCATGAGTGGGAAGGGATTTTGATAGTGTTCACAGGGACACATACTGTACTATTTGACACAGAGGTCCCCTATTTTCTTCCTGCTTACTGGTTCCCTCGGCTAGTGTAATTTCTCCACCCTGATCATGGTTAGCATCTGTTTCTTGTTCATATCACATTATCATAGTCATTATATTATGAGATTCATAGTAATATTGTTTCATTACACAATAGACTTTTGTGTATCTGTGTACTTTGTGAGGTCTTGCATGGATTCCATACTAAAAATTTCACTGATCTTACTCACATTTCTAATTTTTTTTTTTTTTTTTTTTTGTTCTGTAAAAATCGTTCCTATTTTCTTACTCCTAGTCCTGTGTTATTTAGCTGTTTCTGGTCTTGACTTAAGCCTGTATATTGGAATGATTATCAATTTGCCTATAAAAGAAAAAAAAGGTCTTGCCAGCCAATTAGAAATGAGTGTTTTTTTGTGGCCAAGATATGAATAACATTATAAATACATTAAAATACATAAAAACATTATAATGATACAAGATAATATAGCATAAATGCTCATTTAATTTCTTGCTTTAGTTCAGCTTATTTTTAAGCTTTCTTTGAGCAAAATGATAGAAAACACTTTTGCTTTGCAGAAGTTTTCTGAAATAGTCCAAAGAGAAAACTTGACCAGACTGTGTGGGCCCAGTGCTGCAAAGCTGAGGTCACATTTTGGCTTTGGGCTGTTCAGAGACCTGAGAACTGAGACAGCCATAATTTAGACACAGAGCAGAGAAGGTAAGGGGAGGAGGGTAGAGACAAAAAGACAGACAGACACACACACACAGGGGGAGAGAGAGAGAAAGGCGAGGGTGTTGTGATGCTCAGTGGATGTTGCGTTTATGATATGCAAGGGCTGCTTGATGTGGCTGTAACTGCTCTGGAAAGCCTGCTGACAGGCTGTTGTAGCTGCTCGCTGATCACAGGCAGTAAAAGCATGCAGATGGTGGCAGATGATCAGCGTACTGCGAGCGGAATATAAATATGGCTGCTGTTGAAGGGAGGGAACAAACAAACACACATGCATGCACACACACACACACACGCACAGAAATACTGGTACTGCTTACAATACCCTAGCTTTCTCAACGCTACAGTGCTCTTACATTTGCATGCTAAATCCAGTATTAATAGCATATACTGACATAGCATGCTAAAAATTGACTATGTACATATTAAAAGTGTTCTCCTTGTAAAAAGAAACAGCATAATGTTTGATTTAATTCAACCCGATCCAGTTGTAGGAACTTTATCGGCATGACAAACTATGACAAACAAATATGTATATATATATATATGTATACTACAAAAACTGAAAATATTAAGGAATTATAAAATAAAAATCCTGCAAAACATGTAAATGTAAATTGCACTACTAGGATATAGATACATAAATGAATCGACAGAAGGGGTGGTGATTAATGTGAAAGTCTAATTGCAACTGTATGTATAGTAATGATGATTAGCTATGGTTTAAAGAAGGACACACATTTTGAGAACCAATTTTCCAAACCATTTTCCCCCAATCTTTGTTTTTTTTTCGTTTACTCATTTCATTGGCCCAATATGAAATAATGTAAACTGATGCTATCTAATGTGTTATAATGTCATTAGGCCTGTGCTACAATGCAGAGGAAATTCCTTAAAGAATAGCAGGGATATAACCATATGCTGTATTTTCAACATGATAGGAGCCCTGGGATATCATATATCTCCTCAAACTGCTTGCTTTTTACTGAGCCACTTCAGGTTAAGCACCTCCTCTGTCTCTATCCCAGTCCCACCTGGGGCCCCGGCCTTCTGGCCACAAGTCTGCTTTTTAGAACCCATCACGGCTAATTGGCATCTACTGTAACTCATAGCTTATTATACCCCAGATTTTTGCTGCGCTTGGTCATCGTTGGCTGTCTACGACACCTCTGAGCCTTCACTTTCCAAATAGACCTTTCTGAATAGAAAGTGTTTTAAAATGTTCGTTGTAATGATTGTTGGACATTTTTCACATTTCAGGGATCAAGCAGTGTGCATCAGATACATTCATTGACACTAGGATTTCTCCTTCTTGCTATGTCTGGGCTAATTGGGATGGAAATAAAGCACAGGAATGGCAAATTAATGTGACAGGAAGAAATCACATCTCAGCTGCCCGGCGAGCAGGGGGAATAAAACGAACCACAAGGCCGCTCCCGGCTGTGCAGTCTCTGTTGTGTAATTAATGTAGCATTTAATTCACCCATTAATGTGACAGACTACAGTGTGTCAGTATATCTGTACAAATGTCTACCTCTGGCAACAGTTAAATGCATTACATGACATAACTGGAATAAAAAGATTTCACGCTATATTTTCAGTCTTCAGAACCAAATAGATGGATATAAAAGAAGATATTCTGATTTGAAGTTTCATATGTATGGGTTTTGGGTATCATGTGTCTTATGCAATCAGCTATGTTTTCATTTACGCTAGCCTGGGCATAATTAACTCATGCTAGTTATATTTGTGAGTTGTATATGAATTAGCATACAACAGCACCATTATTATTATTATTTTTTTTTTTTTCTTATAGCAACATAGACTTTACTGTCTGTATGTTTATATAATGTTCTGTGAGCACTCGCACAAGTAAGCTCACACCCTTTAACCGCTGCATCTTGAATGAACCATGCATAATTAGCTGGTCAGTGGCTAGGCTAATTAATGCTACATTAATGTTCACCAGCCTTGGGCTTGGGTGCTGATGCTGTGTTAGGGACTGGATGTGCTGCTCTGGTTAGACACTGGTGCCTGCAGTTGAGCCCGTTAGAATGGACTGTACCACACTGATGATCGCTGTGTGAAGGCCAAGAGCTCCCTGAGTCCATGGTTATCCTTGTAGAGTGTAATCTCTTGAATTGGTCCTCAACTCAGTATTAGATGCTCCAGACTGTGCAGTTTCTGTTATGAAATTCATATAGCATTTAATTCACCTTGTGAAGTTGTCAGACTACATTGTGTTACTATAGTTGTTCAAAAAGCTATCTTTGGTAACAAGCATAACATGGCTTCTGTCTTCTGGAGTAAAATTAATTTGTGCTACAATTCTTTGAGAGCCAGAAATTTTCAATAAGCATATACTGATTGTATCTGTCATTTTTGATCCCTAAAAACCTCTATATGTTGAATTTGTCTTATATAATCAACTGGTTCTTGTGTAACCTATCTTATTTATGCTATTTCTCTCAAGGCCTTATCACTGCACATGATCTCTGGCAAGCTGCTCTGCCTGTTAATTCCAATTAGCTCAGTTGTGCGTCTCCATTGACCTTCCCTGTTCATGCCGTGGTTTGTTCCTGCTGTCCTGCAGTTCTCTGACATTCCCAGCAGCCTCCAGTGTTGGACCCAAGAACCTCTTCACTGCTGCTGGCATGAACTCTATGGCATGTTACACAGGCCAGACCGTCTCATGGACCTGGTCATTATGTTTTAGAGGAGGGAGTCGTGGCTGTGGGGATAATAGGGAGTATCGTTTATGATGTAAAGTGGATGCTGGCCATTAATCTGAGCAGTGGTTGGTACTGTAGTGTGCTGACAGGCTGATTGATGCCATGCTCACTCTTTCACGCCGAGCTGCTGCTTGTAGATCACAGTGAGAAACACTGAGTACATGTGCTCACACTGCTGAGCGGCTTCTCTCTCCGTAGTCTGCTAAATCTGTGGAAGTGTTCTGTTGTTCTGTTGCCCAAGTACACACCAGCACAAACGCAGGGGGTGGAGGATGCGGGGGTTTGGGTGGCAGGAATATGCAGCTATACGTACAGTGACATCTCTGCAGACGCTGCAGATTCAATTTGCTTCCAGTTTTTTGATTTTATAATTTCGAAAATTAGAGCTGCAAATAATGAACTAAACTGGACAATTCACATTTTTTCAGTATTGTATACGGTATTTTGTATTGTTTGTATTTAATATCTTGCTCAGATCTAATAATGTATGTAGACTTTTATATAAATCTGAAAATGTTTAAATATTTACAAATTATTATAAAAACAAGAGTTTAGTTCACGGATAATGTAAAAAGTTTTGCTAAATCTATATTTGCTATTTATGTTTAAAAATTGAAGTATTTTTTGACATTTTCTACCTACTGAATTTTTCAGTGGTTAACACTGTCATGCAATTAGTTACAATTACAGGAAGTAAGCAGTATTAGTAATGAAATGGTTAAAGTGTGACTCATTTCACAGATGAAATGAATATCTGTCTATAAAAATATAAACATAATTCAAATCACCTGAAACAAAACCCCAAGTGTACAGTATGAATTTTAATTAGCCTTTCAATGCGTATACTACAATTAAATATCTGCATATAATTGCCAGTGTATATTTCTGCATTTACACAATTTGACTGCACCATTTTCCCAAACACCAGTGCTTTCTCCATTTTGTTTTTTAAAAAAAAGACGAGATGTATTTAATCCCATTTGTATCACCATATCTATCTCCTTCCTCTCTCTATGTCTCACCACATCTCTCTCTGATTATCTTTCTTGTCCTCCCTCGCTCTAACTCCCAAACGCTGAGCTTGGTGTGAGAGAGCTAAGTGCGTCTCCTGAGATGGCTGCTTAGCCCAAATTGCCTTCCACATCTGGGTAGCCATGTCCGGGATGAGTATATTTATCTCCTGTTCATTAATCACACATGAACAGTCAATTAGGGTTGTCCAATGTGTAGGAGTCACACGGCTAAAGGTGTCACAGTAAAACAGAAAGTCTGAATAAGTCACTATGGTGTTGAGAGTGTATGTGTGGATGTGGAGACCTGGGAAACCCTTTTGAATTAACACCTGCTCAACAGCACTTACATAAAAACTTACTAGTCCATAGTAGCATGTGAATCACTTTTAGATTCTACACAGTATATCCCACTCGTCCTGCTCCAGCAGTGTTGTGTTATTATACATCTCATGCAGCTTCACATTACATTTAGAAATGAGGAACACAATTCCAGCACACTGAAGCTGCTAGACAGTGTCACATTTGCTATTATGCACTGACAAACATGAATGCAGAGGAAAGCTGTCTGTTTGGCTGACAGTTTATTTGAGCATTTACAGTACATGTCCTAAATGACTCCTTCATCATATTACTTTATATGTAAATGTAGATAGTGAATTCTATTCCATGTCATTTGCACTGTACTTTAACTGGAATTCTGCACTTCCTTACTGGCACGCTGTCTGTAATTATATTAAATACATATGCATTAGCTGTGTAACACAATGCTGCTATCTATATCTGCATATCTGTATTTGGATTTACACTAGGAGTGGGCATGGCCTCAACTGTTAGTTTTGTTTTTTTTTTTAAATTAAATATGACCCTAGCACAATGCCCATGGAAACACTGGAAAACACTAGAAAAAAACAGATGTAGAAATACCAGCACTGTCATTATGTCAGTGTGGTCCGGCAATATTTTGTAATCAATTCAGTTGGTTCTATTTCCCAAACTATAAATAAACTAGTTGCCTAATTTAAAGCACCATGACTCTGACAAGGCGGATACTAAGGATGCTGTAGATGTGTTGTAGAGTGTTCTGTGAGCACCATGTTAACACGCTCATGTTAACGAATGTGGTATTTGTTTGTCCTGCAAGCTTCATATCTGACTCCGTGCATGAAAGTAAAAACCTCCTGCTCACACAACTTATTTGTTTTTTTGTTTGATTCAGATAGAATTCCCATAGAGTCCCATAGAACGTGCACACCTCTAGCCTCAACCAGATGCTTTTAAACCTTTCTGGCAAAAAAGTGCCATCTATTCATCTCTGTATTTGTATCCGTTTAGAACACATTATTTGTTCATTTCAAAAGTATTAATTACTAGGCTACATCTCTATTATGCATATTCTCTCTCTCTCTCTCTTTCTCCTGCTCTCCCTAAATAGAGATGTCAGGCTGGGCTGAGAGGTCAGTGAGGTCACAAGGCCCTTTCTTCTCCTTTTCTTCTGAGGTTGACCTTGACTCAGACTGATTCTTCTCCTGTCAGGTCACAGTCAAGGGGACTCTGTTTACAGCGGACCCCGTTGTGAGACAGCCACTCTGCAGGCGTGTGCTTTAGGCCTACGAAGTCTCTTTGTTCTCTGACACTTTTTTGCTGCAAACATCTTTATCGCTCATCCATTCTCTCCATGTGTGCTTCCCCTCTGTCACTTTGCAAATAAGGCTTACGGCTGAAAAGAGTGAGGTGTGGATGCAGAGGGATAATGTTTTTTTACCGCTCTGTCAAAAGCAAACAAATTAAAAAGCAAGTCTATCCATTTGCACGGGTAATCACAGTAAATGGCCCGCAGCTCGCACGCATCGCATTGTTTGTCGGAGGAGCGCAGATCCTCCTCGTTTGACAGCTTAGTTAGCAGTCCAGGGAGCTGTGAAAAGTCACACTCTCCATATTGCGGGCTTGTTTTTCAATTTGGATGCCACAAGCGCAGCTCCTAACGAGAGTCTGTCACCACAGCTATTGAAATGCTATTTCTTCACATACTTCTAAGTTGACCTAGAACTCATTTTTGCGTAGCTGTCAAGAGTTTTAACTTCCAGCAAAGAATCTGTGTAATGGCATGAGAATTTTTGTACTTTCTGTATGTATTGTGGTTCATGTAAATTCCTCAAGTGATGAGAAGGTCAATTTAGCTCATCTGTTTTGCCTCAGAAGGTTTTTCCTCCTCATCACCTTGAGTGTGTGTGTGCTTGTGTGTGTGTGTATGTGGGTAAACTGACAAGAGCTAATTATTGATTAAACATGGCCTAGGCACTCAGATCTCACGGGAGGACGTCGTAGAACACACAGGCCAGCAGAACGCCACTCTGCTGCCATTTCCCATGAGCCCCTGGGCCTCTGGGACTGCAGGCTGCTAATGAGTTGTTTGCAGACCTCGAGAACGCGGTGGCGATAACCTCCGACCTTCAGCCACATTGTCTAGGGAGCAAGGGGAAGAAAACAGAGAGAGCACAAACAGGAGGGCGGGGAGGCATGGTGTTTTAGCTGGAGTGTTTTCTTGTTGGGAGTGTTTTGGCTCTTGTGTTAAAACCCTTGTGGCCTCGAGTGGCATGTGGATAACACTACGCTTTGTCTCTGAGCTCCGATCGATGCGCCTCTTGATGAAATGCATTCAGTTTTTTTTTGTTGATAAACTGTAACTCTGTCATTGTGCATTAGTATGTTTGGGCCCATTCGTGCGCTCTGAGTCAAGGACACACACAGATACACACACTACCGTACATACACACACTAATAGTCATGATTAATGTTCCTCTTCTCGGAGACAAAATAAACCAGTTTCTCTGCCGTGTCATATTGAGGCACTAGAGGAGAAATGGTTTATCATCCTTGTCATACACTGTACCCTCATTCAGTTAGCTCCTTCATAGTGAAAGTTGTGTAAATATTTCAGGACTTGAACCATTTTCTGAAGACTCACATCCAGTTAATCTGACCTCACCTTATTACCTATAGTTTATATATGATGTTTACAGTACCTCTGTGCTGATAATATTTATGTAAATGGATATGTAGATTACACAGATTAGCATTTTGGTGAAATTTGTTGAAAGTAAATTCACTTTTTTTCATTGAAAACAAAGCTTTCCTCAGTAATTCTATTAATAAATGATTTGGAGAGTATTATATGTGAGTTCAGTTTGTGACATCAGGAAACACTTGTTTAACACTCATCATGGTCTGAAATGTCAATTATAAGATGAAAACATTATAACAACAAAATGTTTAGTTTAGCTAGCTGGCTTTTTTAGTGCACAATTACAGAAATTGCAGACCAAAAAGCCAGCTAACAAACATAGCTAACATTAGGGATGAACATAATTGTGGTTGTTGAAATAAAATGAAAAAGAAAATACAGATAATTCAATACCTTGTGTATATCTACCTGTGACAACTACCTGACTAGCTATGGGCTAACTTTAAATTGCAAATAGACAACTAAACGTAAGTTTACTGTTGATACAAGTAAGAGTTAGAGTCAGTCTTCAGGCTTCAGGGTTATATTTCGCCAGTGTGGCCCCTTGGCTTTTGTAATAGCATAGTACATTACAGGTAAAAGCATTGGGTAATAAAAGAGGAAAGTGGTAGCTTTAACATGTCAGGAGGTCATGGGGCATTTCCAATTTGCATATTCATTCATATTCATAGCTCCTTGCATTTTTAATGAACACACAGGTTTAAAGTAAACATTCATGCAAACTTTAATCACATTGTTAAGACTTGGCACAGACTCTTTAAAACCAACAGGTCCAAAAGACCTTTCTAAATATCACGACTTTCCCACTCAACCTTTAAACACACACTTCTCCCCCATGAGTTGTTAATAATACTTGTACTGCCAGTCATATGAAGCTCTCTATTTGTATCTGTGGATGACATGCGAGCTGGACCATGCCCAGTGAGGAGAAAAACCCATCTAATTAACCCTCCTGGTACCAAGTCATGTGATTAAATTAAAATGGCCATCATTTTCCCCCTTTGGGCCCGCCCTGGTGCAAAACACCACCAATAATCATTTGTTTTACCTTCCCATTTAAGCCTGTTTCAGCGCTCTGATGAGGAGATAATTACTGGCCCAGCCTTGCCTGCATGTCCTGTACATTCGATGTTCATTAATAACAATAAAAGGTTGAGGGTTAAAAACTCATTTAATTGCCTTTATGTTAATGACATTATGAATAGCCGCAGCAGCAGAGAGTCTAATTTTGTCTGCCAGCTCCGGCGCCCGTTCCCCAGGAGGGCTGCTCGTTTTTTGCCAGAATTACAGATGCACAGCTCCTTGCATCTCGTGCAGGTGGGTGCCTTGGCAAAAGCAAAATTAATGTGCACAGCACTTTAGTTTCGGTGACTAACGCATGCTCTCCAGACAAGAATTATCCTGAGAGTTGGGCAGGGAATGAGTTTCTCACACACGCACACAGGCTTAAAAATGCGCCCAAGCCTAAGATGAAACAAACACCTTTGCTTGGTGACAATCCCCACGAAGGAAGAGTTATGATACACACTCGCTTTTAGTTTGCTTTGATAATTCACACACACAGACGGCCTCTGTACTAACAGCATTTTAATACCTAATGTTAACAACACTCTCACTTGCCTCCTCACCTTCTGTGCCGCTGCTGACCAGAGACATACTAACAACTAAATTAGAAGGCTGCTCTGCTGTAATTCTCATGCCTTTCAGCACTTTCAGACATGAATATTGCAAGCGGTGATTTAAGTAGAGTTTTGGCTTTTTAACTTATTCAGATTCCTATTAGCCAAGGCTATGCTGCATTGGGGTCAAAGTCTGAGTGAGGCTTCTCGTGCAAATTAATACTAATTAGAAGGTCTAAGACTATCTCTCTTTAAACTTTATATAGAAGGGTAAACCTACGCTTATGTCTGAGCTCTGTATGGTAAGGTTTATGCTAAAAGTGAAAAAAAAGGAGTATAGCAATTTGGTGTAATAAATCTTACATGACAGTGTGCAGGCTCAACAATGGATTAAGCAACTGTAAATGATATAGTGTGTGCATATATAAAATATAAAATATGTGGAATATGCATTCTTTGATCTGCCAAAAGAAATAGGTGGTGTAATGAAGTGAGGACAAAAGCACGTGGAAGTTGTTAGTTTACAGCCATCTCTGGGCAGAAATGAGGCCAAGGGGGTTGATGATGAATGAGTCCATCTCCTCGAGCAAAAGGATGACCTGGATCCCCCTCTCCGCTCCTTTTCTCTTTTTTCTTTCGCTTCCTTTCCTCTCCTTTCCTTTCTTTTCCTCTCTCCCTCTTGCTCTCTCGTTCTGCCGCCAAATGGGCCAACATTTTTTAACTGCACTGCTTTTAGCCAAAGTCACTAGCCCTGACCTATAGCAGCCCCACCTCCTTCTCCCTCCTCCTTCTCCACGAAAACTGTAATCCCCTTTTCCCGCAGCTCAGAAATTTGATCAAATAGCATGCACCCTTCCCCACCACTTACTGGCCAATTAAGTCAAGTTCTCATGCAGGGGGCCTGGCTGGCGGTGTGTTATGTTGGGATGAATTGATTGAAGCCGTTCAGCAATCTATGAGACCAGCTTTAACGATCTGGGTGATAATACTTGTAATTCTTCTGAGTCAGGGGACTGGCAGGCGCAGCTGAGGCCGCACTAATCCCTGTCCTGATACACTGAAGTAGCAGAGAGGCACTAATCTCTCTCATTCCTCACAAATGTTTTTTTTTCGTAATTTCTTTGCACTTTTACTTCTTTTCTCCTTCCATCCTGCTCTGTTGCCTTTTTTCTTGGTGTCTGAAATCCATGAAAGGTGACAATAAAAAAGGGAAAAACAAGGGAAAACAGACAGTGAGAAGGTAAAATAGCAGCATATACATATATATATATATATATATATATACGAATATATATATATCACACGAATATATATATATCACACATATATATATGTGAAAGGCCATATATATATATATATATATATATATATATATATATATATATATATATATATATATATACGAATATATATATATCACACATATATATATGTGAAAGGCCAGACAAGAAATAATTATATGAAATCTAATATATAAATTTAAATCATATTTATATACATATTTATAAATCTGGATATATAGTTATAAATCCTGAATATATATTCATACATTTTATCAAGCATATTGATAGACAAGCTCTTAATTTTTCCATATTTGACTAAACCAATAAACTTGCTTGGTATTATCAGTTTTGTGTTTTTGTCTCAATAAAATCATTATTCATCAACAGTTGACAATTTCCCTAGCCCTCTCAGTCATGCTGAATTCTGCAGAAAAGCTACATAACATTAACACTGTTAACGGACTGTGAGGACCATTTGGCACTATGGCCAGCCTTTTGTAAAGTAGAGGACTTTTGGGGTGTTCCCAGTATGCAGTGGTTTGTACCTACCAAAAGTGGTCCAAGGAAGGACAACCAGTGAACTAGCGACAGGGTCATGGGTGCCCAAGGCTCACTGATGCACGTGGGGAGTGAAGGCTAGTCTGTCTGGTCTGATCCCACAGAAGAGCTATTGTAGCACAAATTGCTGAAAAGTTAAAGCTGGCTATGATAGAAAGGTGTCAGAACACACAGTGCATCACAGCTTGCTGCAAATGGGGCTGTGTAGCCACAGACCTGTCAGAGCGCCCATGCTGACCTCTGTCCACTGCCAAAAGTGCCTACAATGGACAGGTGATCATCAGAACTGGTCGGAGCAATGGAAGAAGGTGGCCTGGTCCGATAAATGACATTTTCTTTTACATCATGTGGAAGGCCGGGTGCGTGTGCATCGTTTACCTGGGGAAGAGATGGCACCAGCATGCACTGTGGGAAGAAGGCAAGCTGGCGGAGGCAGTGTGATGCTCTGGGCAATGTTCTGCTGGGAAACTTTGGGTCCTGGCATTCATGTGGATGCTATTTTGACACGTACCACCCACCTAAACATTGTTGCAGACCAGGTACACCCCTTCATGGCAACGGTATTCCCCAACTGCTTCCCGGGCGCCGCAGCAAAAAAAAAAAAAAAAAGGCTGCCCACTGCTCCGGGTGTGTGTTTACAGTGTGTGTGTGTGTGTGTGTGTGTGTTCACTACTGTGTGTGCGCACTTGGATGGGTTAAATGCAGAGCACAAATTCCGAGTATGGGTCACCATACCTGGCCACACGTCACTTCACTTTCACTTTCACTTTCACTAATGGAAGTGACCTCTTTCGGCAGGATAATGCGCCCTGCCACACTGTAAAAATTGTTCAGGAATGGTTCAAGGAACATGACAAAGAGTTGAAGGTGTTGAATTGGCCTCCAAATTCCCCAGATCTCAATCTGATCGAACATCTGTGGGGTGTGCTGGCCATCAAGTCCGATCCATGGAGGCCCCACCTCACAACTTACAGGACTTAAAGGATCTGCTGTTAACGTCTTTGTGCCAGATACCACAGCACACCTTCAGGGATCTAGTGGAGTCTATGCCTCGACGGATGGGACAGGGCTGTTTTGGCAGGAAAAGGGGGACCAACACAATATTAGGCAGGTGGTCATAATGTTATGGCTGATCGGTGTATAGGCCTACTGTTTTCATAAACAAATTCAGTAAGAACATTTGTCTGTTGACATGCCTGATCATTAAGTATTTATATTGAGATGTAGACAATATATATATATATATATTCTGATTTACATTTATATATTCATATTTCATATAATTATTTCTTGTTTGGCCCTTCATACTCTATCTATCTATCTATCTATCTATCTATGTGTGTGTGTGATATACTATACTATTTTATGTATACAAAAATCACAATATGATAATCTAACAAACAGTATAAGAAATTTTCAGTATATCATGGTATATATCATTATAGAAGCTAATTATTATATATATCATTATGGAAGCTAAAACACAGTAAGAAAATAAGTGTGGATATTCTTTCTGATAGCTAAACAATCTTTGCTGGAAAATTGGCTAGTTAATTTAGCTAATGATAACTTTGAGTAACACTAGACAGCACATAAACAATCTATTGCCACTTACGCTTACTAATTTTAAAGCATTGAAATAAAACTTTCACACATGAAAACATTTTAATTGTCTGTAGGCACAGGAAAACATGGCACACTTCAAAAAATTTACAAAATATCAGCATTGTTTGGGAATATATATATATACAGTATATATAAAACAATGTATTCAGTTACCTAGTTCTTCAAAATGTCTGGTCTAAATCAACCACTTGAAGAATACACAGATAAGCTCTAAAAAAAGGACAACATGGCCCTTTATTTTCAGCCATTAATATTGTAAATAAGACAGTCTACACAACCCTGCCTCCAGCCACTGAGTGAAAAATATCAAATTATCATAATGAAGCCTAAATGCATATAAATGTTAACTATTCTTAAGATGGAGAAAATGGCATTTAATGCATTTAATTAAATGGTATACGTAATCATGTCATTTGGTTTAAATGTTTAATGCAGCTACTGTATAATTAAACATAGTGTAGTATAAATGCCAACATGTCCTCCAACCCCTAATTCTCTGGAGTTATATTTGAAACATAAAATTTGTGGATCATTTTTATTCTCAGAGAAGTAAATAATATAGGAAATAGCTATCCTCTAAAGCTCCATTGCTTCACCTTTTCAAAAAATAATAATAATAATAATAATTTAAAAAGTTCTTCATAATCTGTGCAAATGCTTATATGGTTATATATAATATATTCACGATTATAAACCAGCATCATGGCAGTGTTGTTAACTGTTATATTTAACTTTATTAATTTTGCTAACATTACCCTTTGTGGAGAAATGCAGGTATCAATATAAGAGAATAACTGGATCACCCAGATAGACTAGGAAGAATTTATTCTATTTTAAATAGATCACAGACAATAAAGAAGACATTTTTGTAAAGTCTTCTAAAGTCTTTTGATGATTTTTCCGTTTCTGGGTGAGAGTATGCTGCTGCTTCTCACCGGAGCTTTTTCTTTTTCTGTTTGTATGTTTGATATTTGTTTTCTGTTTTAATGTTTTGCTGTTTTTGTCCCTTTGTCTGCTGGTTGCCAGTTGTGGCGGAGCTATAGACCCAATCATGAGTGGCGGGTTTCCCCAGGCCTTGATCCATCATGTGTGATGTGTGTCTGCCTGCTCTCTATGGACTACGGCGTGCCTGTTGCTCTCATCGATGGCGGAGAGTTTGTATGATCATTCTGAGTGGTTTCAGCTCAAACTCTATGAAGCGATGTGTCTGTGCTCACTTTGTGAATCCATGGCATGGTGTTCCGAGTGTCGTTGCCCGGTAGCAATGAGGCTGTACAGGCTGTGTGGGACATACATGCGTAGGTGTTGTGCATTCTGAGATGCTTTTCTGCACACCACAGTTGTACAGAGTGGTTATATGAGTTACTGTAGCCTTTCTGTCAGCTCAGACAAGTCTGGCCATTCTCCATTGACTTCTCTCTTATCAACGAGGTGTTTCCATCCGCAGAACTGCAGCTCACTTGATGATTTTCTTTAGGCACCATTCTGACTCAACTCTAGAGACTGCTGTGGGTGAAAATCCCAGGAAATGAACAGTTATAGAAATATTCAAACCAGCCCATCTGGCACCAACAATCATGCAACAGTCAAAATCACTGACATTTTTCTCCCATTCTAATGTTTGATGTGAACATTACCTGAAGCTGCTGGCCTGTATCTGCATGACAACAGTTTCAGTCACTCTCATTAGTAAATATGGTTAGATGGGAAACCTGGACTAAACTAGCTAGCTATGCTATAAATAGCTAACAAACTAGCTGCAGCACTATTATTTCTTTTTTAATCCAGACTAAGCCTAAAGTTTATTGTAGCTACTGGCTGACAACCTCACTTGTGCTCAGTTTACTCAGGTTTTTATCCTTGTCTGGAAATAGAAGTTGCACATTCTGTCACAGAAGAGGCGGCCAACAGGCAGTCTCCCTGTCTCCCCTCAAACCTACGCTTATGGTCTGTGGTTTAGCCTATGTGCTAAATGACTTTTCATCTGAGAACCAGAGTAAGGCACATAGGAGGAAGTGCTTTGCACTGAGATTTTAATGGGTTGAATGATAAAGTCTCAATCTGCTTCATTTCAGGTCTAAAAGGGTGAACTCTAATACATAATTAATTTGCTATTGCTAAATCATTACTATGTTATAACTATGTTGTGAATGACTATAACTACAATACTAGTATAATACTGTGGTTATGACTATACTATACTATGCTATACTATAAAAACCACACATGCCCACACACACACACACACACACACACACACACACACTGAGGGAATACATAATATTTTATTTATATAGAACGAATTCAGGTAAACTGCGACATCAGGTAAATAGGGACAGGTTAATTTGAATATTTATTTTCTGCCCTCATAAGTGAAAGCCAAAATTTATGTTACTAAATCATTGCAGTTGAACTGCTTAAAATTACATGACTTAATGATGTGACATCTTAGAAGATGGTGTGGTCCGCATCAAACAGGAAGCTGACCCCCAAAATTGTGAGGTAAGAAAAATGGCATATGCTTTGACTAGCTTTCTTGATAAAAAAATATTATGACTAATATATTCCACATACATGTCATTAAAAATAGCTCTTACTAAAGGGTGGATGCTTTCACTTTTTTCTATTTATGGAATGTGGCCATACTCCTCTGTCTATCCAAATTAGTTGACATCTAAATGTTAAATAGTATGTCTCCTTGCTGCCAGAACTGTTCGTCAAAACTGCATATCTCCCCTCCTTGTGTGTTCCGTGAGGGGAAAAATGTAACCGTTTTTGATAAACTGCCAGCTGAGTGGATTTATATTCATATTAAACTCACATAGTTCATAAAACCATTGCAGACTCATATAGCTCAAGTTTGGTTGCAGCGATTTACACCTCAGAGATGTTAATCTGTATGTATGTATGTGTTTATGAATATATACATACACACACTACCATGTACCTACCTATGTCGCTTTTGTATAAAAAAAATATATAAAATCATGCAGCAGTAAGTGCGATGGCCCGTTAGTCTTCAGCCTTACTCACAGGTGTCAAAGGTGACTAAATCCAGATAGTAGTGTCTCTGGAGAATAAGATCATGAACAGCTTTAAAGATGGTCAACAAGGCCACAAGGCCAGAGCCAAGACCTGCAGCTGCTGCTCTGAAGCTAAGAGAGCACACACCTGCCAATAAAGAATAATCATACAAGCTACGCTCTCTCTCTCTCTCTCTCTCTCTCTCCAGGTAAATTTAGAATCATAAAGTGTTATTCTGTTTAAGGAGCCTTACTGAAAACTCCCTTAAAGAGCATATATATGGAGGGCATGCATTTCAGAGAGGATTCCATGTAGAACCCCTTTTGGAAGCAAAAGACCCTTGAGGAACCCTTTTATCTAAGAGTGTAGGCACATCTACAGAAATGCTGAACCTCTTAAATTCACATTATTGAATTCACTCTGAAAACATTTAACTTTGAGCCACATGGTCCATACAAGGAAAACACCAAATTTTAAATTATGTGTGTTTACACAAGCAAGACAGCATGATTTTGCACAAAACTGGAGTAAACAAGGTGTGATGCCACTGTTCATTGAATCTGGAGGAGGATGAGGTTGTTATTTAATATTAGATGATAGAATCATTACACTACAGCCCTTTACAAACATTACTCCTTCAACGAGTCTTCTCTAATGTGCTGTGTCATATCGTGTTTGTGGTTTGGGCTACTTGGTGGCAAAGAGGACACAACAGTAAAATACTATTCCTTAAGGCACAGGCATAATTAAAGCAAAGCAAGGGAGGAAGGGCCCACTGAAGCAATAGGTTATCAAATTACAGAATTATGTGTGTTCAAGCCGAATATGTGTGAGTACATACACATCCGTTAAACGACCAGTGCTGTAAACATGGCTGCATGGGAGTGAATGTTGGTATGACTCCTTATTAGTTTTGGCAGAGCTGCATATGTTTCCCCCACATGTGCAACTCGGCCTTATTATCATCTCAATCAGCACAGGACGCTAGAGTCACTTTAATTTGTAGTAATTAATAGCAGTGATGCATCTGACAGCACATGCTAACAAGAGCCTTTGATTGTTCTCTAACCGCTGCTTTTCTTGTCTGTGTCACCTCTGAGGAATTCAGAAGTATCAAAGCTTGGCTCCATCTGATAAGTGTCAAAATGCAATTTATGAATGTTTAATTCTTTTATTGATTTGATTCAGTTGGTTTTTGATGCCTGCAGTGTCTGCTCCCTTGGTAGAACTTAGAAGAATTGAGTGCTTGTCACCAAAATAGCCTGCTTTTTTTTTTTTTTTACTGAGAACAATTGCCATAGGCCAGCCCAACAGGCATGGTTTAATTGCCATTAATTAAAAGCATAAATCTTTTTTTTTTTCTTTGCTGCCTCTGCTCTTAAACAGGGCTTTATGTAGCTGCTTTTTTCCCTCCCTCCTCCCTCACGCATCTCAAAATCCCTTCTGGCTAGCGAAGGTCACCCCCCCACCCCCCCACCACACACACACACACACACACACACACACACACACACACACACACACACCTTCCCCCACTACTCCCTCCTCTCTGCACATCTCTGGAACCATCTTTTTAACACACTCTTCTGCGTGATCCGATGTGAAGTGTGAACGGCACAGTGATATTTAGTAAACCAGCTTCCTGCTTTATTGCGGTGTAATGAGGTCAAATGAATCCCCCTTGTAAGTGAGCTGAGACAGCTACGCCTTCCAAATGCTTTCTGACAGCGAGGCAAACAGCCGGTAAACATGACAGCAGCTCCCAGAGAGAGTGGACACTGAGGAAAGAAAGAATAGACACACACACACACACACACAAACCATGCAGTTATCTCAAGCATACTTTACTTTTTCTTACAGCATTTTCTTTTGTTTCTTTCTCTCTTCCCAGATCTGTGTATAATTCAAGAGCTTTATTACACAATCATTTATGATTATATTCATATTCCCCCATTAGGCACCCGTTTATGGATGGCATGCTGTGATTGTCCTTGAGTACAGACTTAAATTTGGCCATCAAGTCATGTGTTGAGATTGTGTATGTGTGTGTTTGGGGGATATACTGTAAGTAATTAGTGTGTGGCATGGACAATCAACCATCACTGTCATGTTAAATCAGGTCAAAATAATCCAATCTCCCTCACCCCACCCACTACAAGATACAAAAAACACCACACAACAAAAAGCCCTCCAATTTGTTGACAGCTGTGTAGCCATTTCTGCGTATTAGCCATAGCCATATCTGGTAGCATTTGCAACTGTTTCATTTCACGAGCAAACGGGTCCTGCAGAGCCCCCTGTGCCTGATTTTAAAAAAAAAGAAGTGCTTACAGCCTAGCTTAGGGTCGAGGAGAGAGCAGCACGCATAAATATGCACAATCGGCCAGCCACTTTAGCCATCCTGATCGATGCTAGCACCAAAACACCAGGCAAACATCTTAAAAGCGGATGAGGATTCGCTTAATTGGGAGCTTTGCAGGGCCGGCTTCAGCTGCACTCTATTCCCATCAAGAAGTCCCTAGAAACTTGAGGCGAGGATTTTTGTAAACTAAATGCACAAGCTTGCTGCCTTCATTTGTAATCAGGTCACAGCACTAACCTGTCAATTTGACCTACATAGCATTATACCTTGGAGTTAATTCCTTAGGACCTTAACTTTTTCATCTTACAACATGGACACACACACAGACACACACACGCACTCACACAAGGTCCAAGTCTAATTTTTTTTACATTCCTCACAGTTGACCATGAAGTGGGGGAGAAGGTTCCAATTAAAATTAAAATAAGCTCTTTTAACGGTCTCTTAAATTGACAACTGGACAATGATTTTCATATTGGTATCTGTCAAAGATGTGGGAAAATCCTCAGTTGATAGGGCCCAATGCTTCCAATTAGGAGGCGAGCAGCACCTCAGCCGGTAATGATTTCCAGCTCCCTAAAGATATGGCGCAGACACTTATTGCAAATTACTGACAAAGAGGCATGCTGTATTGATGAGGAGGAACAGCCAGCGCTCCTGTGTTCCCATCAGGTGAGCGAGTAACAAGGATAAGGCCTGGGGATCAGCTTCTCTCCCTTTTTCTGTCTCTCCTTCTCCATCCCTTTCTCCTTGAATATAGTAAATATAGCCTTAATATCAATTTTGTGGGCTCTTACTGATCCTGACTGTGAGTCTTTGCCATTTGTCTAAAAGTCCTTAAACATTAAAGGTGAAAAACACTGATATCTCAGTTTCACTTCACTTTTTTGTACTTACATACACTACCAGTCAAACATTTTTGAACACCCTACATAAGCATTTTTGTTTAAATGACCACATTTTTAAACTAAGCAAGAAAATTGATATAAATGAATCAAGAAATGTCTATTATTAACTGTTTAGTGAACTGAGAAATAATTTGGAACAACGTAAAACTAATCTACTCAGAAAAATGCCGAAATCTTTATCACTTTATTTAGGCACTTGTAGCAGACCACATATTCTGTGTTACAGTTAATACAAGCACTGTCTTTTATCTATAGGCTTAACAGCTTTAACCTCCATGTGTGCCTGCTTTTAATAAAGCACTCAGTTAAATTCCCTTTAGCATCTGAGAGCAAGTAGTTAATAAGTTCTACAAAGATTTAGCTTACGTTATTTAATTGCTATTCTGTATCATCTTAATTGGTCCATGAGAATAATAGTGTAATGAAACTTTACACTACAGTAGGTATTGTGTGCTGTATATATACAAAAAGATTTTAATAAATATGACATATTGTAATATTGTGATCTCTTTAAAATTAATAGAAATTAATAAATAGTTTTTAGTGTTTGATTATATTGTATTGGAGGCATTATAATGTCCAGAGACATGTCAGTGTGTTTGCTTCTCGTGTTAAGCCTTCTTAGGACTGTTGCCACACAGCTGCATAGGATGGAAGCAGACAATTGCATAGAATGTCTTCACTGGAACTAAGGAACAATGCCCCTGTGCACAAAGCGAGGTTCCTGAAGACATAATTTTCCAAGGTTGGAGTGGAAGAACTCGAGTGGCCTGCACAGAGCCCTGACCTCAACCCCACTGAACACCTTTGGGATGAACTGGAACACCGACTGCACCCCAGGACTCCTCACCTGACATCAGCGTCTAACCTCACTAATGCTCTTGTGGCTGAATGGGCAAATCCCCACAGCCACACTCCAAAATGTAGTGGAAAGCCTTCCCAGAAGAGTGGAGGCTATTATAACAGCAAAAGGGGGACTAAATCTGGAACGGGATATTCAAAAAGCACATATGAGTGTGATGTTTTTTTGGCCAAATAGTGTATATTGAATGTAACGTCTTCAGAAAGTAGCTATAAAGTATTTATTAGCTATATAGTTTTTATAGCTATATATATTTATTATATATAAATGTAGTCTATATACATTTGCAGGTACAAATCTAACTTGCAGTAGCAACATGGCAGGTCAGGAAGCAGGTCAAAATTGTCATGAGATCTTTGGATGGGGCTCATTTTGAATCCTTACAAGGTGTAAGCATGAATGAAGTAGCCCAAGTCTAAAACATATCAGCTAGTATCAGGCTAAAACCTGCCCTGACCCCTTCAGTGCCAGGCCTGAAACAAGTTCTCACAACTGTAATTAATTAACTTCTACAAGAAGTTACTAATGGTTACAGGGGGTTAGTGTGGGTAGCTTTTCAGACTTTATTTAATAAAATTGTTCACTCTTTGAAATTCCAACAACTTTGATATATTAAGTTAAAAGGAATGGTTTCATTGCATTTTATTGGTTAAATATTTGGTGTTTTATAAATCACAAAAGCAGAACGAATGGTTAATCAATGCCTCAAGATTTCTATCATACATCAGATGGCCTTCACATTCAGATGGATGGTGGTTACTTTTTCTTGCGACTCAATATTTCTCATTACACAAAGTAACGAGCAGTTTTTCACTGCAACGCTGAGGATAAGTATGTAACATGATGCCTCACATAAAATGCAACTTATAAAAGTCTGATTAGACCATTCGAATCCAAGCAATGTGAACATCTGATATGTTGTCTCCACAGGCAATGTAATGTAAAGCCGTAAAGCACAGGGAGCACTCAACAGCACTGATAGAAAGTGTTCTTTGAAACAGTCCAGGGTTCTTCATTTAATAATTCATAAAGATCTAGTGAGGTTAAGGCAAGAATGCTGAGATGCATTAGGGTCAGTATGCAAGAACAAATTTATTTCAGTCTATATGTTCAGATAAACAAATATCAAGTGGCTTTGGCAGCGGTAAGTGAGACTGACGTCAAGTGCTTTAGGTGATGTGTGGGTGTATTCTTCAGAGCACATATGTCTTCACTCAGTGATTACTGAAGTCAATTTTACACACATCACCTCTATGCTATATAGCACATATTGATTCTCAAAGAGTTTCTTTAAAGTCCGTGTCAACAACATGTTTATTTAATGATTTATTGATCTGTGGCAAAGAAATTCCAGCAGTGGGGCGGCACAGCTGTGCAGCAGATAGTGTTGCTCCCTCACAGCTCCAGAGTCCCTAGCTCAATATTGAGCTCGGGTTACTGTCTGTGTGGAGTTTCTGTGCATGTTCTCTCCGTGTCCACATGGGTTTCCTCCGGCTTCTCCAGTTTCCTCCCACCTCCCAAAACATGCAAGTAGATCAACTGCCTAAGATAAATTGTGTTTCGGTGTGAATGAGTGTGTAAATGTATGTGTACATGGTGCCCTGCAATGGGCAGGCACTGCAACCAAATCAGATTTTGCCAATAGTTGGAATAGTAATAGTAATGGTAATCTGGTAATGGGCATGATACATGTCACTGATGTCTTTCTAAATACATGACATTTAAACCTGTGAACAAGTAGAATGTAACAATTTCCTACTACATTAAAAAAAATCAATTCATTGTACCTACTGCTGTAATAATAGACTGCCTTGTGCTTTTCCCAGGACGCTTATTCACAATATGCTCATACTAAACATCCTTTCAACACACTTGGTGTCGTTTACCTTTGTGCTTCCTCAACTACATATTGTAATGACTCAGTCTCATAAGCCAGTGGGTTCTCTTTTTAGTTTGTTTGCTCTCAAAGTTTCTTCCTCATGTCATCTCCGGGAGTTTTTCTTTGCCAGTGTTGCCTCTGGCTTGCTCTTGAGGGATCTAAACCTATGTACAGATTTCTGTTACGCTGCTTTGTGCCAACATCAATTTGTAAAAGCCTTACACAAATAAAATTGAACTGAGTTGAATTGAACTTTACAGTATATTTGGGAGTTTAATTTTGGACAAAGCTTCTGTTATTTCATGGAGGTAATATTGAATTAATCCTATGGTGGTTGCTGTTTCCTATGGCAGCTCTTTTTCTTTCCAGTTACTGTATGTTTGTTCACACATTTACTGTAGAAAATAAAAGCTGTTACTGAATAACTTGATTCTCATTCATTCATCTTCAGTAATCACTCTCTCAGGATCTCAGTGGATCCAGAATGTATTCCAGAAACACTGGGTACATGGCAGGAATACATCCTGGATGAAACGTCAATCATCACATTTGCATGCCACACACTTGCAAGTTGATTCGGACATCTAGGGGCAATTTAGACTAGCCAATTCACATACAGTCATGTTTCTGGCAGGAAACACACGTTCCCAGAGGAACTCTGGGAGAATCAGTGTTCAGGATCAAACCCTAGACCCTGGAACTGTAAGGCATCAAAACTACCTGCTATGCTACTGTACTTTCTAAGAGCCTTTCCATAGTATGCTGTTTGGGGACAATTTTAGACAATGATTGTATTAGTAGTGTGCATATGCTCTTCACCATTCTGATATAATGTGGTAATGTATTCTAGTATACCTACAAAAGACAGTCTGGAAGATATCTAACAGACTATGCATGTGTGTGTATATGAATCACACCCAGTTACTCTACATTTAATATTCACATCCCAGCCAAT